>NC_091131.1:164917334-165062334 GCF_040183065.1 Periplaneta americana
TGATGAAGTGTACGAGTCAACTTGGTTCGCGTATAAACATATGTCGTTCTTTTTGGACAAATCCACGGCCAGAAAAAAACAACGCTCCAACCTTGTGCACACAAAATAAATTATTGGCACTGAAAAGTGTCTTTTCGTAAGCATGATGCGCATTCGACAAACACAGACAAATCTCTCTTTTTAGTATTTTAGGATAATTATTGTCAGTGAGGTATCCGTGTACTGAAACTTTCCCCTGTCTTGCAGTCGTACCTTAATAAAATCTTCCAGTTCCTCAATTATAGCTGTACATACTTCTGGAACAATCCTGGTAATCAGCTGTTCCAACATTTTGAATAAATACATTAAAACTTGTATACGAATCTCCTGTAGCGAGATATCGAAGTGTTAAAGCTAGCCTTTCCCGAATAGATATTGCTTCTCGTCAGCCTGTGTCTTTCTTGGAAATTTTTGGCCCTATTTTGCACAGTAATATTTGGAAGTCTGTTTCTGAAATGCGACAGAAGTTGTGAAACTGTCCCGATTCCATTCGACGCAAATCGTGCAAGTCAGTGCCTCTATATTGATTGCGACTTTCGTAGAGTGGCGTCTGCCACCATCGCCTTTTGGTTTTTAACTTTCTTTTTATTAAACTGCCTATAATAACAACGGCTGCACTTGCTATAATTATATTTTCGTCTGCCATTATTGCGGATAATCAGCGAACGTGAATGTTTTCTGACCAATTGCTAATGATTTGTACGTTGCTCCAAATAGCTAACGAACAACGAAATTTCGCTTCATCATTCGTTCGTTGTTCGTTCGCTAAGTGTGTACGCACCTTAAGACAGAGTAGAGACGAGACAAATGCTGTCACGAAATACTAAGTCTAACTAAGCAATAACTTACGATAGTGGTAGTCTACTGCTCTGGATGGGCACCAGATGGACATCTAATTGTGCATGCATTAAAATCTTCCTATTAGTTCCTTAACCCATTTATGCCCAGGTGGGTCGTTTTCGACCCATTGATTAAAATTATTTTCCACGCGAATTAGTCTAGACAACACTACGTGTCTACTTTTCTTAGATGTACAAAAGTATACTGCACTTGTGGAACAAGCGGGAAACCAACAGATCACGTCATTATTGCGCGGGAACTTGCCGAATAAATATGACGCAACTATCGTCTGCCTTGGAGAAGAAAAAGTGAGTAAAAACTCTGTTCAATCCGTGAATTTTATTAACAGTCAGTGTTTCCTGCCAAGAAGATTCAGGAGAATATGTATCTTGTATGTTTTTGTCAATATTTACGCTATTTGCTGTACAGTAGGGCTTAGAATTTAGTGTGGGTCGATAACGACCCACTAAGCACTTATTCGAGGATTACCTTTCACATAGCTTTTCATTATGAAATCATTTTGTTTTCTTATTATTTTCTTTGAGCGATGTTTTTACGAACAACTACCTCAATAGAAGTTTGTATAAGGATTAGGAGTGCTTTTGGGAATGATAATTCTGATAGCATTTCTCAGAATATCTCAGGCTTATTACCGCTTTCGTTTACAACATTGTTTTATTTGTGTAATGTTATATCTCACCGCTTGGGATGCACTCTGGATAGTCTTTGACGAACTAAGTAGTTCATAATTCTCGGCACTAGCGGCACCTATGAGAGCCGGGTGTGAATAACAATCAGAATGACCTCGTTTTGTCTTTTATTATCTTCATGAGAGTTCTCTACTGGCCCCATCTGAAAACTGAGATCCTTCATAACAGGTTCCATAATCATAAGTATGCCCTCTTTTCAGACTCACTGGTCTGACAGTAATCTAAATTCTAGGATAGTTGGAGAGATCTGATTCTTCCTAAATCCCAAAATACGGGGCAGATATATTCATTGGTCTGCCTGAGGATAACGGATGCAGATTCTGGAGATGAAGATTGCAAGGACTCCGACCGAGCTCAATTACAAGGCGTAGTAGAGTTAGTGACAGAGCTACTAGACATTATGATGAGGAAGGGGGCACCGATATTAGAAAATATTCAGATCTTATCAGCAATTAAATTGAGAATTCCCCACCACTGACACATAGTCTAAAGCGAGAAAGAAATAAAGGTGAGCATCACGTCTAACGAACATGAAGTAGCCCCTTTACAAGAAGAGGAAATCAAAGTTCGTCTACCTTATGTTTTCCGTAAATGCAATATGAGTGGAGTACATACTTCTGATATACGTGGAAAAAATGGCACATGCCATTAGTTTCGTGGTTATTAGATGTGTGCATGAACAATGCTTGGCTTCTCAGTCAGTCGATCGTATGGAAAATCTTTGGATGCACTCGCCTTCGACCACGAAATAACGCAAGCCTAAAATTTGACACTTCTCCAAAAGAGTGGAAGACGAGTTCGTTCCTTCGAGGCCATCAAAGAACACCGGAGGAAGGATCACTGTGGGCACTAAACCCAACAAGAAAGACGGCGATACAAGATTTGTGACAATGTAAAAGCATGTCAGAGGTGCACCATATCATGTGTAGAACTAAGGACTTATGTCATGTATTTTTAGTAGGTTATTTTACGACACTGTACCAACATCTCAGGTTATTTAGTGTCTGAATGAGATGAAGGTGATAATGCCGGTGAAAAGTGTCCGGGGTCCAGCATCGATAGTGACCCAGCATTTGCTCATATTGGGTTGAGGGAAAAACCCGGAAAAAAACCTCAACTAGGTAACTTGCCCCGACCGGGATTCGAACCCGGGCAACCTGGTTTCGCGGCCAGACGCGCTAACCACAGGTGTGGACCTTATGTCATGTACCATAATTTATTGTTTCAAATTATTTATTTCTTCCAGTACAAGGTTTCCTTATACCAGTATAACGGCTGGGGGGATCATCGTGCTAACCACACGATACCTCCATTCTGGTTGGATGATTGTCCACCTCTGCTTCGGCATGTGGGCGTGAGGCCAGCAGCCGGCTGGTCCGTCTAGGCCCTTCAAGGGCTGTAGCGCCACGGATTTTTACAAGGTTTCCTTTCAGATGTGTGAATGTAAAATACATGTAAATGTGAATATAGCTCTCAAGGAAATTATTTAATAAATATTTTTAAAAAATCGTATGCGTTTTTAATATAGTAATGATTTGTTTACACATTACTTTTAAATTTAACAAGTTGCATACTACGCAAAAGCATAAACTAAACAAGAAATCATCAAAACATTATTATGAACAAATTCTCGAGGAAGTGCCTAGTGGGTCGTTATCGACCCATCCCATAAATTTTTACCGAAGTAACAAAATCAGTATTTTCATAGTTCCTCATGCTTACAACGTCCCTCTGACTCACTTAATATGTTATGTGAAACAAAAATAAAAAAAAATAATAATAATCTGGGCATAAATGGGTTAATCATTAACACTAACTTATCCAATGTATTACAAGTGTTCCTCTATTATTTTTAGCAGTGTATAATTCGCGAAACAAAAAGAGCTCTTTTTTTAAGACCCGAGCCCGGCTCGAGCCCAACAATCACAAAGTGAATTTCAACCCGGGCCTAGGTCCGCGGGCTTGACCCCATCCCGTGCAAACCTCTGCTGAACGAGGGTCTTCGAATATGTAAGAGACATTTTCAGTCATTGTGTAGCATGTACTCAATTTCTTCTCATCCAACAACAGTGATCTATAAATATTTCGATTGTTGTGGAAATTAACTGTGTAATTATTTAGATTACAACGAAAATCGACTTTTCAAATACGCTATCATATGAAAATTATGACGTACTTCATTCCAGCTAAAAAAAAGACGTAATCTCTTAGTCCACAATTCTTTTATGTAGGCCTATAACTTTAATACTGATAACAAAAGTGTTGACAGGAAGTACTGCAGAAGTGATAAGCGTGACAATTGCAATGCGAGGTGTGTAACTAATGCTGATGTTGAAAATTATGAAGAAGGAAGTAATACACGTGAGCTTAAAGACAGAGGTTGAAGTGAGAACAGTTAGCAATCGAATCAAGCGAAGAGAAATTATTGTAAATGTTAGTGGATCACATGTTGAGTGACCAAAAAGTTATTTAGGCCTACTACCCCAGTGTTTATCAACTGTCTGGGGATCGACGTTTTCTAGCAAATTACCTTAGGCTATAATATGAGTAGATATCATAGAAAATTTATATTAATTAACTAGCCGTACCCGTGCGCTCCGCTGCACCTGTTAGAAATAAATATAAAGTAATTACATAATTAAAATAGGACGTTTGATCCAGGGAACAACTTTTACAACAGCGCAAGATAATCTGCTTCGCTCATTACCCAATTTTTTTTGCATTGCATTTATTGCATATATATTTTATGTATTTTAACACAATTCAATTGAGCATAGTTAAAATTTGAATTATAAAATAATGGATTGCTAAGCTAACGTACTATTACTGCATACTAAATCAATACACTCTCGTTGTTCGTTAATTCTCTGAGATTAAAATGAGTGTACATAAATATTATTTTAAGAAATACAGAAAACGAATGTACAAAATAGCCTATCAAATTTTCTGTGCATAAGAAGCTATTTTAATCTTACCTGTTCTCGATTTACTCAGACGTTACTGTAATAACATTATAGCATTATATCCATCTAGAGAAACTACACTTTCAATGGTGAAATAATAATTAATTATACAAATCGGTTAATTTAGCTTCTGATATTACTTCATACATACACAGAAACATTCTCTGTAGGCAATATTTAATAGCTTTCCATTGTTGATGTCCAAGGCCCCTGTTTCGATTGTTGTTGTCCAAGGCCCCTTATAGACGAAGTCATTTGTTCTTAATTCATTGCACCGTCTTAGATGGCGTTATTTTAATTTTAAAACTCATTTATCTCATTAAATATCAGTCCTATTAAAATTTTGTAAAGAATAAAACTTATCGAAAATCATTTTTGAAGAAACTTTTGTTATGTAACATTTTTCACAAAAATCAATAATAAGCGAGATATTTCGATTTATTTAATTCAGGCCCCCTTATAACCCCCCTTTTAAATAAAGTATTTTGAATGCCATATAGCCTAAAATCTAAGTTACAACGAACTTAATTTATATTCCAATTTTCATATAAATCGGTTCAGTCATTATCGCGTGAAAGGGTAACATACAGACAGACATACAAACAAAAATTTCAAAAATGCGATTTTCGGTTTCAGGGTGGTGTTAGGACCAATTATTTTTGGAAAATCGAAAATTACCAGAAAAATTTCGGCTACAGATTTATTAGTAGTATAGATGGGAATAAGACAATTAAGTACAAGGAAAGTTTATTTACTGCAATGAAAGAAACATAATGCACTTGGGGCAATCTTATTGGCCATATTGGCCCCTAAGCACGAATATGTAACAATCTTTCTGGAGCTGCTAGAGTGATTATTATATAATAAAGTATCTTTTATGGTGACAAAGGTAGGACGAAAGAATTAATATTTACGTAAATGTGTATCTTTGTTCTAGCAATATATTATTATTATTATTATTATTATTATTATTATTATTATTATTATTATTATTATTATTGTTATTATTATTATTATTATTATATTGCTAACTCCTCGGCAGCTTCTTAGCGGCTTATACATCACTTACGTTATCCAAGATTATGGACGAATTCTAGACATTGGAATTCTGCTGATAATGACTATGTCAGGTCAAAATTCTTCCACCACACAACATCCACTCAAATGGGAACAGAACATTGACAGAAAAATCATTGCGTTGTTTCGTTTCCTAAATTTCACCGAAGACAGGACTATCAGGTAAACCCAATGTAGTAGTAATAATAGATTTATTTATACTGCAGAGTTAAGGCTATAAAGCGTTCTCTTCCATTTAACCAGTATTAGAACAATAGCAGAAATACAGGAACAATATACAATTAATACTTACTTACTGGCTTTTAAGGAACCCGGAGGTTCATTGCCGCCCTCACATAAGCCCGCCATTGGTCCCTATCCTGAGCAAGGTTAATCCATTCTCTATCATCATATTCCACCTCTCTCAAATCCATTTTAATATTATCTTCCCATCTACGTCTCGGCCTCCCTAAAGGTCTTTTTCCCTCCGGCCTCACAACTAACACTCTATATGCATTAATATACAATTAATAATATACACAAATGATTTTTAAAGAAGAAGATACGTGAGTGAAAATATCAAGTTCTGCATTTTTTTTTAAATAAGAGACTTTTAACACATGTTCCTCTTGGAATACGTGTAGGCCTACATGCTGAAAAATTTCATTAATGTCACTTAAGTACGAGGGTCATTCCGAAAGTAATGCCTCCTTTTTATCTTCATGAAAACATAACACAGTTAAATAGAGCACGGTTCAGCTATGTACAGTTATTTTTTCACACAGTCACCACCATTCTTATGCATTTTTGCCTGCATGCCGCGCTCGCAAAAACCTGAACCAGCAGAGGCAAGCCACTTGTGTGGAAAAAATTGCTGCCTACGTAGTCCATAGGCTCAAAGAGATGGAAGTCTGAAGGTGCTAAGTCCGGACTGTACGGTGGATGTGATAGGACAGTCCAGCAAAATTTTGCAACGTGCCCAGTGGTCGCGAAACTGGTATGGGCCTGGCCTTATCCCATTGCAGCGAAAGGTTTTCTTCTCTGGCCTGACTCTGGAAATTCAGGCTTTCAGCTCAGCCAGAATTGACAGTTTTTCCAGGATCCAGGCATCCAAAAGAATCACACCCCGCCTATCCCAGAAGACTGTCATTTTCGCCGCTGTTGAAACGCACTACTCACAGCCTTACCCTAGTACAAACCCTAGTAATGCCGCACTTCGATTATTGTGACGTTTTGTTAAGTGACCTAAGTTCTGAACTGTCAGTCAAGTTACAGCGAGCTCAGAATATGTGCGTCAGATACGTGTGCAACATCCGACGATATGATCACATATCACCGTCCTTCGCAAGTCTCTCGTGGCTCCGACTTGAAGAACGTAGAACTTTACACACTTTGTCTTTACTCTTTCGAATTCTGCACACTTCAACACCAAATTACCTTTCGTCTCGTTTCTCTTATCTATACTCTAACCACGACGTAAATACCAGATCACTTATCTGTGGCACGCTAAGTATACCTCTTCATAGAACATCTTGTTATTCATCATCTTTTACAGTATCCATCTCGCGTCAATGGAATTCCTTGTCACAAAGTATTAGGGGCCGCAAGACAATAAACACCTTTAAGAACAGCTTAAAAGATAACCTTATTAGCATTTCACTCCAATCAAACTGATTTAAAATATCACTGACTACATTGTCACTTTTTTCTTTAGACACCATCCTGATTGTGCTGTGTTTAAATTGTCTCATAATAATCTCTTTCCATTATCTAATATTATTTGAAATATATTAACATTCCATGTATTTTAGCTTAATTCGGCTACACAGTTTATTTCAGTGTTTAATTAATAGTTCATAGTATTTTGTTGTTTAATTTGTAAATAACTCTTGTATACATGTATCTCTCATCTAAATCAAATTGTTGAATTCTTTGTAAGTTCATGCATATGTATATACACTTTTTGCTGGTTGAGTGGAAGAGAAGGCCTTACGGCCTTAACTCTGCCAGCTAAAATAAATCATTATTATATTATATTATATTATATTATATTATATTATATTATATTACTGTGCTCGTATCTACTGTGTGGTCTTCGTGCGATTTCAGCAAACGTCGATGGATATCAATGGGTGCAATTTGTTCGACAGTGAGGAATTCAGTAACACATATCTCTTTCTTAAACCTGGTTCAGACGGTGCTAGTTTCTGTGATGGATTCCAAGGTGGCTGCGCTGATGGCTGTCCTGCGTGCTCACTTGCTGGCTCCCGTGTTGCCTACAGTGATGGTAGTAGTTCACACGGAGCTGGCTCTTTTCACAGTTCAAATTGGAAAATCATCTGCTGCTTCATCTGTTGCCAACACTCATGGTCAAAAAGAAACTAAACCGTGAGTGGAAAACAACTGAAGTCCTACATTAACGGTAGTAAATGTCGTAATAAAGTAATTAAGCCATAAGTGCAAAACAGCTAAAGTCCGATATTTAATTGTTGTTTCTTAGAAACTATAGAATATAGAAAAAACAGGTTTAGTTGGAAAACAACGAACATAGCGACATGGTTTCAGTGGTGATATTATATGATCATCTTTGGTTTCCAGTCTGCAAACCATCACGAAAAATAGCAAGGAACCTACCCTCGAAATCCAGCAAGCTAGCCATCCACGGAGCCACCAGAGCGCATTACTTCCGACAAGTGAGCAGGCAGGCTATCCATCAGCACAGCCACCTTAGACTCCATCACAGAAACACGCACCGTCTGAACCGGGCTTCACGCACCTCTATGTCAGGTGCCATTTTGGTAGATTGCCCTCTGTCGCATGACAACCAAACTAACAGTACAATAGCATGAAAGTTCAACCTTTATTACAACGCCACTAACATCCGGCTCAGACTTTACAGATCAACGCAAATGATAGGAGGCATTACTTCCGGAACGACCCTCGTACTTTTTGAGTTCTGACTTCTTTTTTTAATGTGCAATGTTTTCAAACTCTTATCTCCTGGCACATTGTAAATGTATGGTCCACAAATATGCGTATATTAGCCTACATTCGATATAGTTAGAAAGACATTGAGTGTCCACACTTTAAAAGTATGTCCTGAGAAAAATATAATCACGGCCAATGAAATGCATTAAGAGGGGATAGCCGAGGGTACAAGGATTCAGAAGACGCCATATGTCGGAGTTCAACGAAAACGAGAACACAGGGCACGATTGAAAACAGCGCGTGAGAATGGAAATTCGCTTCAGTGTAGGTCTCCTGGAAAACATTATGGCTACAAGAAACAAAGAAGAAGAAAGGAAAACTGCATTGCGCATTTATAGACTTTAGAAAAGCGTTTGATTCGGTAGAATGTGAAGCATTGTTGTACAAGCAGTGGAAAAAAGGAAAGTCGTCGAGAATGATTAAAGCTTTATCAGCAATATACGAGAAGGTAGAGTTTTGTGTAAAGTACGATGGTGACAAAGTTTCGCAAAATGTGGCTACCCATAGAGGGGTTAGACAAGGGTGCATACTCTCATCCCTTGTTTTTAATATATTCGTAGATGACATACCAGAGATGGTCGATAAAATAGAATCTGAAGCTCCAAATTTAGACGGGATCTCCATACCTGCACTCTTACATGCAGATGATCTGATTTTGATATCTCGATCAATAAATGGACGGCAACAGGAACTTCACTGCTTGGAGAATTATTGTAGCCAGTGGGGCATGACTGTTAACACAGACAAGACCAATACAATTACTTTTAAAAATGGATCTGTATATAGCAGGGATGAGACATGGACATACGACGGGCACATATTGGAAAATGTGAAACATTTAATATATTTAGGGGTTACTTTACCAATGAACGGGAGATGGACTAAGCATGTTGACATAACTAAACGCAAGTGCGGGGTAAAGAGTGCGGAGGTATTGGAATTGATCACTAAAGTGCCAGATATTCCTGCAGCAACATTGGAGCTAGTATATGGATCTGTGGTTAGGTCATTTATGTTGTATGGGGCGGAAATTTGGGATTGGGAAAATGCGGGAAAATTAAATAAGGTACAAATGGACTTCCTGAAACGAATACTTGCAATTGGCAGAACACAGCTAATTGCGGGGTGCTAAAGGAGTTTGGGCTTCAAAACGAAGCAATTCATATGAAAATTAAGGTGAGATCAGTCGCTTTTACGGTCGATTTCCTACAAAGTTCAACAAAGAGAGGGGTGGGGGGAAAAGGGTGGGTTTATAAACTACAAACAGGGCTGAATCGTATAGGAATGGGATGGGTGTGGGAAAAAAGAGATAATAACAGAAGAAATGTGTGGCGTAATGTGAAGATGCGTTTAATTGATATCGAGAGGCAAGAGATTGAGCTCCAATGTTCGGAAAAGTCCCCACTACATTTACAATCTGATCTCATGCTTAACTGGGGGTGGTGTGACTACATAAATTCTTGTAACAAAGACAGCAGAGCAGGTTTAGCGTGGCTAAGATTGGGGGCATGGAAGGGTAATAAAATTGTCGACGAAGAAGGAGAGCGCCTTTGTCCACTGTGCGGGGAAAAGGACTCCTGGAGACATGTTTTATTACAGTGTATCGAATCGGAACATATTCGGAGAAAATAGCTACCACCCTCGATGAGTTCGCTTGCATGTCTTAACCTCATGGAGAATAGAGAATGCGAACAAAAGACTGGATTGTTCCTCTTGAAGGCGAGACAGATTAGAACTACAGCTGTTGAAGTTTGTGACACGAACTGACGAAGGGATAATGGTATCTACCCAATTATACACTTTTATTCCTGTTTTAGGTTAGGATATATTATGTAATGTGTTTTGTTTGTGCCATCTCATTTTAATCTGTGTGTTCTTTTGGAGAGTGGTTGGATCTAATCATAGGTGAAGAGGGTGAAACCTACAAAGTAGGACTTGTTTTACACAGCACGTACGGTCAGAAGACCCGTGCATTGGATTTAAGAGAAAATTATGATAATATAGTACATCTGTATGTAGGCCTATAATATTGCACAATAAATCCATCTACATACATACATACGTAGGTACATACATAAGTGTTCTGCCCATGGGCAGGTCTTTCACTGCAAACCCAGCATTCTCCAATCTTCCCTATTTTCTGCCTTCCTCTTAGTCTCCGCATGTGATCCACATATCTTAATGTCGTCTAACATCTGATATCTCGTTTTGCCCGAATTCTTCTCCCGTTCACCATTTCTACCAGTGCATCTTTCATTAGGCAGTTTCTTCTCAGCCAGTGATCCAACCAATAATTCCTTTAGTGTGGGTATATTAAAAACCAGCTTGTTACGAATCCTTCAAATAAGCCTCGGGATGGGACTGATTCTCTGACACGACCACAGCAAAGACTCGGGAGGAAATTAAACACAGAATAAATATGGGAAATGCCTGTTAGTATTCGGTTGAGAAGCTTTTATCATCCAGTCTGCTGTCGAAAAATGTGAAAGTTAGAATTTATAAAACAGTTATATTACCGGTGTTCTTTATGGTTGTGAAACTTGGAGTCTCACTTTGAGAGAGGAACAGAGATTAAGGGTGTTTGAGAATAAGGTGCTTAGGAAAATATTTGGGGCTGAGGAGGATGAAGTTACAGGAGAATGGAGAAAGTTACACAACACCGAACTGCACGCATTGTATTCTTCACCTGATATAATTAGGAACATTAAATCCAGACGTTTGAGATGGGCAGGGCATGTAGCACGAATGGGAGAATCCAGAAATGCATATAGAGTGTTAGTTGGGAGACCGGAGGTAAAAAGACCTTTAGGGAAGCCGAGACGTAGATGGGAAGATAATATTAAAATGTATTGAGGGAGGTGGGATATGATGATAGAGAATGGATTAAGGCCCATTCATAATGAAAATTAAACATAAACATAACGTAAGCATAAAACCTTGTGTCCATGTTATTTAATGAAAGCATTCACAATGAATTACATAAGCATGAACTTAATCTTAATCATAAGACATTAACATGAAAGTTTGCAAACTCCAAACTTTCATGCTTATGTTTATTCGATTTGGAAACAGTACACAAGCGGAAAGCGTGTTTTCATTTTTTGTTTAACATCTCATGGGCTTTGCCTACAGGCAATATTTTGATCTATTGGCCGTGATGATAGCTAGGCGCGTAACATGGAATCATATGACGAAAATTTTACATCTCCGTTTCTTTGATTTCAAGTATTGAAAGCCATATACTGATACCATTGTAGTTATTAGAAACATAAATTGAATAGCTACATCGTCAGTCATTGTGCAATTCTCCATTTTTATGTAATAGATTCTGTAGTTTTGTTGATTCGGTATGTTTGTTTTCACACACGTGTTATGTTTACGTTATGTTTAATTTTCATTGTGAATGGGCCTTGGCTACTTAAGTTTGTGGCATATGTTTATGTGCTTATGTTAATGTTTACGTTTTGTTTAATTTTCATTGTGAATGAGCCTTAAATCTTGCTCAGGATAGGTACCAATGGCGAGCTTATGTGAGGGCGGCAATGAATCTCCGGGTTCCTTAAAAGCCAGTAAGTAAGTAGGTATATTAAATGTAAAAAAGCATGAAAGTAACCTTAGGTTATGAAAGGAAATTCATACTTATGAAGTTATGAGTTGTGACACTAGAAGTCAAGCATTGCTTGATATATCATATTATACTGTAGGTTAAGAAAATATCAAAATATCTTTAATATTATTGGATTAAAATTATTTAATAGGTTTGACCATTGTGTGAAAAGGTTGAATATTATTATTTTAAAGCGTAAGTTATATGCTCGTAATTGGCGATTGCTCACCTGTTTTATAGTATATAGTATATGGATATTTTGAATTCAAAATAGTAAAATTTTAATCAATTTCCTTTATATTGTAATGTAGGGTTTTGTTTGTACAGGACAATGCATATTGTAATTTTTATAACTGCTTAATGAGTGAAATATAAACTATTGAACCATGGTATCGCTCAGTTTAATCCATACCTAGCCTATGAGGTACAGTACATTACGGCATGCCTGTCTTACTCATGGGCGATTTCATCTTGAGCAAATAATGAAAACTCTCAATTTCTAAACTTCATGAGATATACGTTTGGGTTAGAAATCGCATCGTCCAAAGAAGCAATCGCTCTCAGCGGATCCTGTATAATTGTATAGGTATGATCTTTGTGAGGCATTGGAAGGGACCCACATGCACTCGCCACATGGTCCAAGAACTCATTCCACCTACGGCTGTAGAAACCGTAACTAAGAATGACTAAACGAATAAATGTAAATCTACAATAATCATGTCTTTTACTTCTTCTGCACGGCCACGCCCCGGAAATTTTTCTTTGTAATTCAAAATACATATATCCTTATTTTTGGATGGAACACTAGACACGTTTCGCTCGGATGTGTTTTCGGGATGACAACATGGTTGGGTTTTCCCCTACTGCAAGGCAATTGTCAGCTAATACACGGCGAACATCCTGTTTTACCTCGCCAAATAACATCTCACTGTCACAAATTTCATCGAAGCTAGATAACCTGGTAGTTGATACAGCGTCATTAAATAATGGATTACAGAAACATACACAGGAGTTATCGTAGTGCTGAGACAGTACAAGTACAGTCTAGTATATACAGTCACGAAGCTTAATACTTATTAATATGCATCCATAGATAGTTGCTAACCACCAGGATCGCTAGTCACCTCATCACAGACCCTTTCCCCAGCAGACGATAAAATATATTGTACTTTCGATATCGTATTCTTTTGAAAAAATTAACACCATCATTCCACTATTGAAATGTGAAATATATAAGGTTTATATATTATTTTCATAAAGTATATATTATCTATATATATAATTTGAACTGGTAATGGAAATTACGGGAAAACGGTTGAACGGATTTTAATGAGTGACCCCTCATTTTCATGCCTGGCATCCAAAGTTTTTCGGAAAAGTAGTAGTTTTCACTGAAATGTCAATTTTCCTACATAATTTTCCTATTTTCCAAAATCCATCTGTTGTCAGTTTTGAGAACTAATTTTATTCAATCACGGCCGACTTGATTGAATTTCAGAACAAAACGCACACTACAATAAACAATAGGCTATTACACGAAGGCCATGACCTGCAGGATTGCCGACATATTTAGAGCTCAATTCAATTTGTTATTAAAAACTGATTCTGCAGTGTATAATTTTCTGAGTACAGCTGTGTATTGGATATTCAAATCTACGAAACTTGATGTGGTTTGATAACATTGTTACCATTAGAAATTAAATAGTATTATAGTTAATATCATGATGCGTCTATTTTTCATTAATTGTACATAATATTGATGCTATATTGATGACAAGAAAGTGAAACGTTTTGAGGTTATGTAAGTAAATGTAGAGAATATATTAATTTAGATCTTCATTTCTATAATTTACTGAGTGGCTGCTATATATAAATACAAAACTTAGGTAAGATAATAATATTGTTATTAAAAATCAAATATTTTTATACTTATTAACCCAGTGGGGTTGGGTCTTTTCCATATACTTAATGGTGGTGTAGTGTAGATATTGATATGTGTCATTGTCTTCAGTATTGGCTCAAGAGAGCGCAAAAATTACAGTTCCTAAGGAAAGATAAAAAGGTATTACTTACTGATAAAATAAGAGGCCTAGAAAATTTTGTAGTCTCCAGATCATTTCAGCAAGATCTCTTAGTAGGATAAAATGATTTTACGCTCTACATGCAGCAGCTATAAGAAAATGCTATTGTTCGAAAGCTTAGCAAACCTGACATTTTTTTAACTTTTGCCAATAATCTACAATGACCTGAAATAGCTACTGCTATCGTCCTGACATTGATACTTGCGTTTTCGCGTCGAAACTCAAAAACTGAAGTTGGATAGGTTCAAGAAAAAGTATTTGGCCTAAAAAAATCCATTCAGAGGGAGTATGTTTCATTATTATGGAAGCAAATAACTATCAAAAAGACAAGTATTCTTCATTGAAAATAAATCTGAAAAATTTGTATTTGAACGTCTAACGAACTTAGTTTGCAGCAGCATTTGCTGCACAAGCCACTAGTATTTTATAAACTCACCTTCCTGGATTTTTCGGAAAAACGATAAATCTGACCTCTCTTTCTTACAATATTTATAGTACCACAAACGTCTCCTTGTCCCACATTATTATTCAAATTATTGTATTTTAGCCATTTACAGTTATTACAACCGACAACGAACATTTCACAGTTTACACAACTTTTCACAACAAAGCGAAATACGGCACAGTTACGCGTTAACATAATCTGTTCGCATCTACATTTTAAGTTTAGAATGGAAGCTATTTTGAGGTTCAATAAAAACGAATTTATATTGTGATTTTAATTTAGCACATCTACCTTCCTTAATTGTAGACAGAAAATTTACCATACCACTCCTAAGAAATTAATGTACGTACGATTGTATTACTTCGTCTCTTAGGTAGTAGATAAATACAATAATTCAGTACTCAATGGTAGTATTAAAATACAGACAAATAGAATGTGACGGGTGTCATACATGACATTATGTTTAATTGTAATGTATAATTGCGAATATAGGAATATAAGTTAAATATAGTAAACAGAACCTATACTTTCCATATGACATAACATACATATGTAGTGGCAGGGCATTGGAGACCACTAAAATTAGACAGAAATGGGCAACTGGTACAGTAAACATAACCTATAATTTCAACATATCTAGATATTCGTGCGGTGCAATTGAAAATTATTGAATCGTGCATAAATGAATGTACAAGAATTTCGCAATATTTAATCGAAATAAAGGCAGGTATTACACATACGAACAACGTAATTTTCATACCAAAAATAATGTTACACCTTAAGTCACAAGGAATTATGTCTGAAGTGTCTCCTAATCATTGTTTTAAATTTTGTTAATGCAATTACACTACATTTTTGAGAAATATATGTTACTCTTTATGCATTCCAATTAATTTATATGATTGAAACGCCGCCCTTCGTGATCGGGTTAAGAGAGTCACACGGTCTGCCTTACGGCCTGTATTAGATCACGATGGCAGTGACACAGTCTATTGTTCCTAGTACTCACAGCGCTCCAAGCGGCTAGCAATTATCATGAGAAATGCAAAAAAATCACCCCAAGCTTCGTGAATGTATATAGTAGACTGTGGTACAAGTCTGACATCTTCATACTACAACTTGCTTCATATGCGACCTCGGGACCACCACACACGCTTATTACTTAGTATCTTCACCAAGTGTTTACTGGTTGGGTTTTAATGATCTGCACTTGGCAACTAATTTTTCTGACCCGAATTTGTTTTCTTAATTTTACAGTAGTTACGCCCACGATTCCCGAATACTTTTCCCAATTCGTTTTGCCCAAATAAATGAAGAGCTCGGTGCAATAAGGTGTTAACCCACACGTAGTTACTTCTGAGACATGAGCATTTTAAAGTTTAGAAAAACGCATAATACCAAATATTGAAATTTAAATGCTGAAACTGCTTTCAATGTGAAGCTGTGACTCTTAAGTTATATTTATGTAATTTTGAAACATTTTACCGAATTTGGAAGACCTATATTACAGGCATATTTGATAATCGGGGATGTGTATGTTGGTTAGCACCTTATTGCACCAGACGGTTGGACACTGCTTTGAGAGGAATTACGAATGAATAAACAAACATAAATTTATTCTGAACATTTATACAACCTAACTAAATTATTTTATTTTATTTTAATGGGTTATTTTACGACGCTTTATCAACATCTAAGTTTATTTAGCGTCTGAATGAGATGAAGGTGATAATGCCGGTGGAATGAGTCCGGGGTCCAACACCGAAAGTTACCCAGCATTTGCCCATACAAGGTTGAGGGAAAACCCCGGAAAAAACCTCAACCAGCTAACTTGCCCCGACCGGGAATCGAACCCGGGCCACCTGGTTTCGCGGCCAGACTCGCTAGCCGTTACTCCACAGGTGTGGACTAACTAAATTAGAATTATAATGAATAATATCTGAATTTGTCCTCTACACTTGGAAATTCTAATTTAATATCTCCCAAACAATTTTTCCCAAAACACTTCTTCCAGATGATATTATGCCCGATGGATTTGCTTCCAATTGTAATTTTTACCAATTCACATCTTTCAATGATAGATTTTTCCCTTTCCCACAAATAATAAATAACAGAAATCTAAAGGAATTGTTATTTCTTTCTTTTTTAATGTACGTAATTACAGGATGAAAATATAGCTCAAATTCCTTTTTGTGCCAAACACTGTAACTCGATCGGACTGCTCTTCTTCCTATTCTCATTGGTCCTAACTATCATGCAGTAGAAACTGATCGTTACTTGATGTCTGTTTATAACGTTCTGGGACATCTTGAAGCTCTTCAATAAACCTGGAACCTGTCAATAGATTTCTCATCCGTTCACGCCTAATATTTTTAAAATTCTCTCTCTCTAGGACAGTGACGTCAAAGCAAGCGTATTTTTCTGACCTTGACGTAGTGTGCGGGCATCAAGCGCTGCTTACGGAAGGAGGAATAAGCTGCCTGTTTGGATTAAGAAAACAGTGGTGCACAAATTTCAAACGGAACGTGAAATTTTATGTCGTTATTTTTATATGGCTCCTTTCTATTTGATATTATCTATATTGTCTGCAAAATAAAAGTATTTACACCAACTTCTTGATATTGCAGTTGTGTTTTAAACGTTAATAACATAATAAAGAGTTAAGAAGGAATATTCACATAAATTCCATAGTACCAACAGCTATACTGTACTAAGTGAATGAAACATATCATTCATAAATAAAGTGATATCCCAAAAAAAGAGACTGAGTATGCCATGATAAGTTGGAATTGATCTTGATGGTATCTTTAGCCTTATAAAAGTAATCAATGAACTAATCAAAACAATATTATAGTACAAAGCAAAGTTACCTAGGTACTGTAGGCCTATACGTTTTAAGTGTAACTAATATTCCATAACAAAACTCTTATCGCATTATGCTTTTAAGGTGATATTGGTGAGCAATTTCCTATCATCAGAATATTAAATTATTTTCTCGAAACCTGCCGAAGCTATAGAGCTGACATTTTTATAACACATGGCACACATCTTTTGTTTATGATGTAACAGTAGTTGCTTTGTTAATTATTTTCTTACAAGCATTAATTTTCCATGCGAATATTTTCAAATTTGTATCTTCAGTAGTACGTATTTACGGTATATTAGATTTACGACAACATTGATTCACTACATGTAAGGCTAGCTACTAAATAAATAGGCCTATATCTGAAAATTTCACTTTTCTATTAAAAAATTGAAAAAAATATTCCTTTTGAATAAAAAATAAAGCTTGTGAAAAATGAGCATTAAAATTAAAACTTACATTCTTATAATGCACTTATACTTCTCAGGCAAATCTAGAAATTACCATGGATACAGTTTTAATAAGTTCTCTTCCCTTTATCCATTGAATCAGTGCTGGCCATCCCAGAATATAGCTCGACCAAGCGGCATATACTAGCTCACTCGTCTGTCTCTTTCCTCTCCACTGTAAAGCTCTCAGGCTCTCCTGAGCTCTAAAGCGCGCGCTTGCTCCCATGGGCATCAATTGTCATCACTGCTCTAGGATATGGTCCAATATCCCAGACGGAACTCCATGCTGCTCATTACGAAACAACTGAGAAGGGGTAATTTCAGGATGTCCACCTGCCTTTGTTTTTCATTCTATTTACAAGAATCCTGCTTGTACTTTTTCTACGTTCGGCACATGTGCGTGTTGACTACTGCGTTTACATTTTTTATGCTTCTAGTAATTGCAGTTGCAGTACACTTAGGTTTTATTTCACAAACCCAGTAATCTTCCTCTCCTTTGGTATCTCTTCGATTATATCACTGTCCGTTTAATGCAAGCTTTTTACATCCCCTTGCAGAGATTATAATTACTGCTTCATTAGACACTAAACAACAAATTGTTTATATTATCATTATAAAATAGCCGCATACTAGCCATACCAGGGACCGTCAAGTGACTACACTCTCGTGCGTACGTACAAACCCTCGAGCCCTGACGTACGGCTGCGGGCAAGGGTAGCTGCTTCCACAGTGGCGGAGCTAAGAACTTGTATGTGAACCAATTTGTGATAAGAATGTAAATTAATTTTAGCTTTTAATTGACGCACGCTTTCACTGTTAATTGCAGTATACTGAAAAACAGTACTCTATACAATTTTGTACAGTTAACTATATACGAAACAAATTTTTGCATGTTTGCACAATAATGAAACAAAACAAAATATACACTTTTATACAGATTAATATACTGTTTGTCTTCTTCTCATTGCTATACAATTCAAATAACAAAATAAAACAACAGTACAAACGTTGTCATTCAAATACAATTCTCTAATAATAGTACTTTTTCTTAAACATCAGAGATCCGCTGCGATTTTTGCAGTTTTCTGTTAGTAAGCAGCTATTTAATTCTCGGAGCTATTGTTTTAGTACCAGCCACTCACAAACATGATTTCAATTGTTCATCACTTAGTTGTTTCTGTGACGTGACTTTGTAAACTTCATTAAACAAAACAGTGTTTCGCATACGTAGGTTGTCCCGAACATTTACAACGTTCTTGCAGCAAGATTGTACTGTTTAGGAAACCTTTCTCGTGGAAAACAAGTATAGAAATGGTTAATACTTTTTGTTTTGATACTTACCCTTTAGCTCAATATCGCTTTGTAAATCAAGTATTTCTAATTGTAGTTCAGCAGGAATATCCAGGACACTCACTGAAAAATATATTGCAAATATCTTAAATTGTTGTTCAAGATCTCTAATATCCTCAAATCTACGTTCGAAACTTCGCACAATTGTTGCATTATTCTTATATATTCTTTCATGTCCAAGGCTTCTAACAGGTTTCCCATGTACATCCATAAATAAGGCAGTTTCATTTCTAAGTGCGAGAAAACGTTCCAGAATTTTTCGACTTCACCACCTTACCTCGGTATGGTAGAGTAAATCCCCATACTGTTAATACCATCAAGCAGTGCCCTGAAGTCCCTGTGATTGAGTCCTTTAGACCTTATGAAATTAATTGTTCGCATAACAACATCCATTACATTGCTAAGGTTCATGTTTTAGCACATAAATATTCCTGGTGCAAAATGCAGTGCACCGGTGCCCCCAAGCGACCTCGATAGGCTCCACCACTGATAGACTGCAGTGTACAAGTGTACTGCCCGCAGTGGAAGCCGTAAGTCGGCCTGTACGCCCTCTCGCGATCTTGACTCGACTTGGCGGAGCCTGAGCCATACCAACATATAAGACATCATCGTATTCATCATCATACACAATCTCGCTCTCGCGCTTGTGGAATACCCTACCCAGTGACCTCAGAGACTGTCGGAATTTAGTAGCGTTCAAAAGCAAACTTATTAAGCATTTTCTTACTGCGTAGAGTAGGTTTAATTTTTACTTAATTAATAAAAAAATGTTGCTCTCTTCTTAACTTTTACAATAAACTGTCTAGCTTTTATTAATCAGTTAATCTTTTAGTACTTTGATTTTTATTGTATTTGTAAATTTAATATTAATTGTAATTATAATTGTAATTGTATTCTTAATATTCTAGTTGTAATCCCCTGGTAGAGGGGAAGAGAAGGCCTGATGGCCTTATCTCTACCAGGTTAAATAAATAAATGAATGAATAAATAAATAATAAATAAATAAATAAATTAATTAATTAATTTTACTAGAAAATTTCTATATGTTACATGTTAACTGAATGCATTGTTGTTGCAAACAATGAAATTATAATTGTATTGCAGTGTTGTTTCATTTCATGTCAAAAAATTAAACTAGATTTTTAGATACATAAATTCGATGAAAAATTCATTGGGAATTATGGCTGCGGGGAAAAAAACGTTTTGGACGAAATTTAAATTGGAATTAAAGGAATTGGAAACTCTTGTTTTGGGAAAAGCGACCGGGAACGTAGGCCTACACATCTCGCACCTGTACGCCTGTGAATATCGCCGCATTTAGAAAGAAGTAGATATGTGAGGTTATGGATCGACGTTCAAATTCAGATTTATTTGTTGAACACATTAGGTCATCACTACATTAGACATTGCAGCCCAAAAGAGTACAAGCTCGTGCTCGGACGAATTTCAGTTTAGTTATACAAATTATTTTACAAAATTCAAGAGTGTTCATTCAGCAAAATTAAATTAATATGGTGTAAAATACAGATATAATGTAATAAATCTATACAAATAGTAGAAACTACAGAAGTACAGGGCATTCAGCTTCAACTTTAAACTCAATTAGTTTAAGAAAAGAGAAAAAAATAAATTATTATTATAATATTTGTTTCTTAAATCTATATTTGTCAAGCTTAGCTCTGTTGCCATTTTTCTCTAGCCCTTTGCACCATAGTGGTTGTTCAGAAGAACCACAGTTTTCATTCTTTCTCTACAATTATATCAAAATCCTTACTGTGGCATAGGGTCGATCAGAGTGAACATAATTTTTTTTTTTGAAATTGTGTACAGAGTTAAAATTTTGAAAAAAAAAAATTGATCGAAGTTTTGTTTTATGAGCCATGATATGACAAACACAAATGACATTTTGTTTCCAGTTTTTGGCTTACTGTGCTTACATCTAATCGTTATCATTATGGACCGGATTTTTATGTAATTACATATTATATTCCTTTCAACCTAACAACAAATCTTTGCGAATCTTGTAATTACCATTGATATATTAAAATTTGGTACTACATATTTTTACATATTTACCCCACATTACATATTATGGCTTGGTATTACATAAATCTCCATATTTAGGGGTTTTATTCATTTTTATTCTCTAAAAGAAAAAAAAGGAAACTTCTGCTGGGGAAGTTTACAATTTGAAATATACAGATTTAAAAAGCCTTTTTACCTTCATAAGAAAGGATATATTTCGAGACGAAACATAATGTCCTTAGTTCCAGGAAGTAATAGAGGCACTCACCCCATACCAACCACTGTAAATATGAGTGAACAAAAGGCAACCTTTCTCATACCACTACCTTTTATTGTAAAAAATCACTCAGAAAGTAGCGTTGCCTTCATGCGGTAGAGTGGGACGAGGACGACATGACCTCCCTCGAATAATGGTGTAATATCAAATTTTGCTTAAGTGGGATTATAGGTGAAACAGTACGCAACATCGATGTGTTACGTGATGCTGCGATCTGCAGATCATACTCGTAATATTAAATGAGCTAGAGACAGTTGAAAATAGCGGTCCGTGGAATAAAGATGTAACATCGGTCGAGATGGCAGCCAACTACTCTGTTGTGGTAACTCCAGTGTATAAAAAAACTATAAATAAAGGATGTAAACGTAAGATTAACATTGACGAATGGAAGGATGTCAAAAGGAAATCATTAAAGGAGCATTGGAAGGAGTATACATCAAGAAATGGTATAGTGAAACGTGCAAAAAACCTCCAAATTGTTTAAGTGGAATAAAGATGTAACATCATTACAAAGTCTTCATTTATTTTTAATACCCGCTCTGTATACAAAAGTTTCCGATGTCATTCCTAACATACAGACAAATGCATAATGTAGTAATTATTCTACTCATTATTATTACAATACAAAAAATTAGTTCTGTAAGTTAGACGTAATGTTGGTGAGATTGAAATGTTAATGCATTTCATTGTATAAATTTAAGTGAAAATGAAATAAATTTGTCTTAATTTATACATATACGGTCTTACTAATAAAAACTCTATATACAGACGTTTAACTGTCTTATACTTATACAATGGGTAGCTCATTTATACGTCGTGTGTAAATTCCTTACTAATAATCACTACATACGTCGTGTATAACAGTACAACTGTTACACAGCTACGTCATAGTTTCGTCATTACTTCGTTACGAAAGATAATAGAATATCTGAGGTTCTCTATTGCATCCGGTAGAGCGCTCTAGTGTGGCGTGTTAAGTATCGATAGTACAACTGGCTCTAATCGATTACCATACTATATTTTGGTCAAAGAGTACATGCTACAGTAATATTATTCTAATTATTCTGTGCTCTTTGGTTTGTTCTTCTTTGGTTACTAGGCAACCATCATCATAAAATGACAGTCGATACGAACAGCTGTTAGAGGGGCGGCCATTTTTTCTCTATATACAGTGCATAAACAAGGGGTTTCGTGTATATAACTACTGCAAAGCAATTCCCATTGTATAGTTACAGCCTGTTTATACGTTCATAGCTTGTTCACGGTTTATTAGTAAAGTTTTCTGTCTCAACTCTGCATAAGTCTAGTATAAAAACTATACACGGTTTATTAGTAAGACTGATAGGCTATTGAAAAGTTTAAGTTTGTATGGTATATTTGATATTTCAGGAAACTGTTTGCAAATGTAAATATGCAGGATGCAAAATTCTCAACCATGACACAAAACTACGCTTGTTTACGGATTATTATAATAAGACACACTATGAGCAGTCATCATTTCTTGTTCACCAGTGCACTGAATTGTGAGACATTGGAAGACGTTACAGAGAAGAAAATCTCTCACATAGGCAATGTAGTTTCAAGTATTTTCTGTTCATTCGAAGTAAGAGAGTGCAAGTGTGTTTAAAGACTCTTCTTCAGGTATATGCTATCAGCTTGAAACGCATACAAATATTGCAAGCCAAAATGAAAAACAATGGACCATTAACGGATCAAAGAGGTAAGGATATGAATCGCCCTCATCGTACCACAAATTAAACTATAGTCTTGATTGTTCAACATTTTCAGTCATTTCCTACTCAGGAAAGTCACTATAGCAGAAAAAAACTATATCCAGTTACCTTCCACCAGGTTTAAATGTATCGACAATGCATTCAATGTTTGAGGAAAAGTATCCAGACACCCATGTATCACTTCACCAATATAGAGATGTGTTTAGATCTAGATTCAATTTAAAATTTGGGCTTCCACGATCAGACACATGTAAAAAATGTGACAGATATTTTGTACAACTTTCTAATGCTACAAGTGCTGAAGAGACGAGAAGGATTGAATTTGAAACAAACTTACAACACAGGAAAGCAGAACAAGCCTACGCTGTGTTGAGGGAGGACACAGAAATAGCTAGGCAATATAATATCGTCGTAGTCTTATGCGCAGACATGCAGCAGGTTTTGTTTTCACCTATGTTAACACACTCTAATGTATTTTATCAGAGACAGTTCTCAACTTACAACTACTGTGTTAGTAATGCTGGCTCTGGTCAAGTAACTATGCATTTATGGCATGAGGGAGTTGCAGATCGAGGAGCCTCTGAAGTTTCTTCTTGTTCATTTTCCTATATCATGCAAAATTTCAAACCTTTATCTGCTAGGGAAACAAGAAATCTTATTGTGTGATCGGATAGATGTATGTCACTTCTGAGGCATTTTGTTTTGTGGGGATATTTTTCTACCGTAGAGCAAAAATTTCTGTGCAGTGGACACAGTTTTCCGCCCTGCGACACATTTCGCACTAACAGAAAAACAAAAAAGAATTGCAAAAGTTAATGTACCATTCCAGTGGGTTGAAGTGATAGTGGCCGCAAGACCAACAAATCCATTCCAAGTTACTTACATGCAATCAGAGGACTTCAAAAATTTTGATACGTTGGACAAGAATGTCACTTATCCCAAAGAATTTAAAATAACAGAAGCAATGTGGCTTAAATGTTCACAAAATGATCCCTTTTCCGTTTATGTGCGAAAATCTCATGGGACTTTACAGTCATGGATTGTGTATCCATTTCACAAGAAACAGCGTATCAAGGTCCCTTACCCATCAAAAAAAGAGAAGAAACGAGACCTTACACACATGTGTGAGTTCATTACTGATATTGAGCACCGCAAGTTCTACATGGATTTACCTGTTTCCAACTAGAGCAGCGGTCGTCAGCACAGAGCACGCTGGGGCTAGAGTCTCTTACCCGCGGAAAACGCAGTGCACTATAGTGCTGCTAGCGGGTATGCTCTCTATCTCTCCCTGTTGCACGACAGTGCACACGGGACGGCACCACGTACCCATTGCACATTTCAGCGAGTGCTAACGACCACTGAACTACAGTATAAGGAGTAGTGTCATAACATGTGCTGTACTTTGATAACTTTTTTCTTACATTTTACTTTTTTTTTTCTACTTTGCAATGATTTTGAGCATGTGATGGCCTATGTTCTATGAACATTACATTGTTCTGCCCTTAAAAATAAAGAATCTTTAATTTTTGTTCATAACTTTTCTCTTACATTTTTTTCCCTCCTTTGTAGAGCATGTGCTGCCTATGTTGTCTGAACATTAGATTGAACTGCCATTAGAAATAAAGAATCTTTCATTTTCGTTCATAACTTTTCTCAATATTTTAGTTTTTTCCCTACTATGCAGTGATTTTGAGCATGTGATACCTATGTTTTATGAGCATGAGATTGTACTGTCCTTAGAAATAATGAATCTTTCATTTTGCTCATTTTCATACGTTTAATCTGTTTTTTAATTGATAATACACCCTTATTCCATTGTAATCTCAAAACAATTTCTGTTATTTCAAAACTATGAACTTGAAATGTTACTATTTATTATCTAATAATTGAATGAACCCTCAAACAAGATTATACTGGTAGCTGTAATGTTACATAACTTAAGAAGAGCCTATCAGACGTTTTTCGTTCATAACATAAAAGTAGTATTTTGTTGGTTACACCATTATTCGAGGGAGGTCTTCAATTGTTCTGCACGAGTCTTAACAAGCCGTTCCCATGCAATTTGCAACCTTACCTACTCTCTTCCTAATCCTTCCAGGGAAAACCCGTGTCAAGTCTGACATGAGACTTTCAGGTTATTACTTCACCTCTTTGTTTTAAATTTAGTGGACCTGTACGGAAATGGGGTTTTCCGAGTCTCGGCTGGAATAATCCTACCCTTCTGAATGAGACAGGAATGTCACTTTTCAAACAACAGTTTATAAATGCCTATAGTTTGAGGTTTTAGTAGGTACTTTGTTTCTTACAGGGAGCAGCTAAGATGCATGTGTCCCACATCTCCTCTTATTTTCTCCTAATCCAGTAAAGCGAAACAGTGCTTGCAGTACTGTTGTGTTATTCATTTCACTCAGTTCTCTAGTTTTAGTACTTACAGTATAAAGTGCAACTGAGTTTATCTACTGCTTTTAACTAACTAAAATGGCCCCCGTATCTTCAACCCTAACGACAAAAATAAAATCTTGAATTGCAATGGACGAAGCTTTCACTACAGATGGAAAAATAGTAATGTGTCAAGTGTGCGGTAAAAAAAGTCGGGCGCTCTATGAAATCACAGCTGGAGAGTCTTACCTATCCTATACCTGCCAGATATTGATATTAAATATTTTCATGATTTTACATATTTTGGTACATATTCAGCTCATTATGCTTACATAAGTACATAAAGTCCACACCTGTGCAGTAACGGTCAGCGCGTCTGGCCGCGAAACCAGGTGGCCCGGGTTCGAATCCCGGTCGGGGCAAGTTACCTGGTTGAGGTTTTTTCCAGGGTTTTCCCTCAACCCAATATGAGCAAATACTGGGTAACTTTCGGTGTTGGACCCCGGACTCATTTCACCGGCATTATCACCTTCATTTCATTCATACGCTAAATAACCTAGATGTTGATACAGCGTCGTAAAATAACCCAATAAAATAAATAAATATTACATAAAAATCCGGTATAGCGCTAGACTCCTGTGCTCGAGGTTGCGGGTTCGATTCCGGCTCAGGTAGATAGCATTTAAGTATGTTTAAATGCGACAGGCTCATGTCAGTAGATTTACTAACCTGTAAAAGAATTCTTGTGGGACAAAATTTAGGCACACCGGCGACGCTGATATAGCCGCTGTAGTTGCAAGCATCGCTGAGTAAACCATAAATTAAAAAATCCTACTAATGTAGTTGAAGAAAGACCTACCATTAAAATGTTGTATACAGTGAACAAGAGTATTTAAAATTCGATCCTATTACGTATCCTTGCCATATTTCATTCATCATAATTATCAATATGAAATTATTGTTAAAAATTGACCGTAAATTTGTTCCAAACGTTGTAACTGTATTTTTGTAAAAAAGAGAACTAGTAAACACAAAAATACATACGGAGGAACTGTCTAGCTATGTTTTATGTAGCCATGAAGAAACGCGAAGTCTTATCTGTAGCCTTGAGCTCTAATAACGTGTGCAGCTTTACGTACAGTACCTGTTACGCGATTCAGCTAATCTCTGCATGAAGGACGTAAGTGTGTCTCCTGCAACTTGTCACAATCATACTTCATTACCGTTACTAAAGCGATTAATAATATCTGTATTGCAATACAAAACACATAACAGAAACTCATTGGTCTTACAAGTTCTCATTAAAGGAGCCAAGATTAGACACCTAGCAGATATTCAGAACTTCGTGGTTAAAAAGTCAGCCGTAAGTTAAGCTTCCGAAAAAATGCTTCTCTTTTCATTGTCAACGTAATTCCTCATTATTACGTAACATCATACTATACACTACGAACAGTCTTTATCTGGTTGTGAAATAATTCTGGTATTCCACTTCGGGCCTACTCCATCGCACATCAATGTCTGGCCTTCGCTTTGAACGTGTCATAATTTATATTTATTATTTGGGTTTTTTTCGGAACATTGAGGTGAAATTAAAGTTAATGGCTTTTCTTCCCGATGTAGCCATGTTTTGACATAAAGAAATAGATGAAAAACTGCAAGCGGTGAACAAACAGAGCTTACGCTACATGCATATGAAGACAATTATTTATTAAATAACGTACGTACAAGACGAAGCCTAGTTGGTTACCTTACTGGAAGGAATGCCTAAACGTTACGCAATGGAAAAGTGCAAGACGAAGACTTTTCGTTCGATTGTTATCAAGCTTGTTAGCTCGCTGATAGCTGATAGAATGGAACCCTTCATTTTTTCGAGCTACCAATGACCAGTGCCGGATTTAAGCCTAGGCTACCTAAGCAGCTACTATGATGTACCGAAGTACATATGGTATTTCCGTGCAGTTACCCAGAGCGGCAATTTCCAGGGGGCGGCATTTTCTCTCTCTCTCTTTTTATTTAATTGAAATTTATTTTTAAAACACTTGTTGGTAAGTTTTTCTGAAAACGCAACACTTGAATAAATTTGAAATATCAAACTATAATACAAATTATAACATTACTGTGTGCTTCTACGGACCTGTTTGTCTTGAGCAAGTATTAATCAGATGCACTTATGCAATATGGAACCAAGTCCAAAATACAGCTTTTTAGCTACAGCTGTTTTAGCAAATCGTTACAAATAAAATTCTACATTAATACTATTACGAAAGTAATTAATGACTGCATTATTGACATCCTGAAATGCTCTTTCAGATCAATGGTGCAGCTCGCATCAGTATTGACTCACAGAGAGTAGAAGGTCAACATTGGAGTTGGTTCCATATTGCAAAAATGGATATTGGCACTTGGTTCCTACTTGTGTGATTCAAATGAGAGAGAGATGAGGCAACATTCTAGTTCAAATCCATGTTTAACACTTTATTATTGGAAAACTAAACATCCGAGACACTAATTGTGGGATTACAAATAAAATTTAAAAAATATATCTTCATTAGCATTTGTTCATACATTGACTTATCATTCCAAGGTGAAGTCAAGGGGACCATCGATTCCATCAACATCATCCTGTCTACACCTGTGGAGTAACGGCTAGCGCGTCTGGCACCAAACCAGGTGGCCCAGGTTCGATTCCCGATCGGGGCAAGTTTTATTTTATTTTATTTTATTTTAGTACGTTATTTTACGATGCTTTATCAACAGCTGAGATTATTTAGCGTCTGAATGAGATGAAGGTAATAATTCTGGTGAAATGAGTCCGGGGTCCAACACCGAAAGTTACCCAGCATTTGCTCATATTGGGTTGAGGGAAAACCCCGGAAAAACCTCAACCAAGTAACTTGCCCCGACCGGGAATCTAACCCGGGCCACCTGCTTTCGCGGCTAGACGCGCTAACAGTTACTCCACAGGTGTGGACTCGGGGCAAGTTACCTGGTTGAGGTTTTTCCGGGGTTTTCCCTCAACCCAATATGAGCAAATGCTGGATAACTTTCGGTGTTGGACCCCGGACTCATTTCACCGGCATAATTGCCTTCATCTCATTCAGACGCTAAATAACCTCAGCTGTTGATAAAGCGTCGTAAAATAACCTACTAAAATAAAAATTAATTGGATTTTCTTCTGCAGTGACATATTCGACACCTAAACATCTTCGGTTCTACAAATAATATAATATAATATAATATAATATATAATATAATATAATATATAATATAATATAATATAATATAATATAATATAATATAATATAATATAATATATCACTCCTATTAGCAAAAAATTGTATTCAAACTCCCATATTTACACAAAACAAACATGGGAACTGACAGCTTGGAGTTGGTTCTAAATTGCAAAACACTGCACTATGGATTCTGTTTTTGGTGGTTGGTTCAGATCTCTCTATAGGGCAGCACGTTACAGATAGGAGTTGGTTCTATTTTGTATAAGAAACTATAGACATTAAGACACATTTTGCAATAGAAATCCAGATATTCATAAAATGGTGGTTGGTTCCATATTGCATAAGTGCATCCAATTCATGTTATGGAAAGGAAAGTATACTCATTAGGTGGTGTATGACACCCTCTTTGCCACTTTCAGTCCCTTACTCTATATTTATTGCTGTGCCATTAAAATTTACAACCCTAAACACAATCAGCCAAAACAAAGCTACAACACTATTGTTTTATTTTTTGCTTATAATGGAATTCTGTGATGATGAACTCAGTTTTAAACAATATTTACGAGAGTTAAGACGCCGTTAAGCCCCGAGAACGCCACTAGAGCAGTCGCGTTGGTAGAGGATGACCACAGCTTACGTTATGTGCAGGCTTCGAGACTTTGGACCCGATACAATAAGTTTACTGTGCATGCACTATAGGTTGTTGACTCGCTGCAGGTAGATAGAGATGTGTTGAGGTAACAACGTTACTATTTACAGTCTTACTAATAAACCGTGTATAGTTTTTATACTAGACTTATGCAGAGTTGAGACAGAAAACTTTACTAATGAACCATGCAGAAGCGATGGACATATAAACAGTCTGTAACTATACAATGGGAAATGCTTTGCAGTAGTTATATACACGATACCCCTTGTTTAAGCGTTGTATATAGAGAAAAAATGGCCGCCCCTCTAACAGCTATTCGTATCGACTGTCATTTTATGATGATGGTTGCCTAGTAACCAAAGAAGAACAAACCAAAGAGCACAGAATAATTAGAATAATATTGCTGTAGTTTGTACTCTTTGACCAAAATATAGTGTGGTAATCGATTAGAGCCAGTTGTACTATCGACACTTAACACGCCACACTAGAGCGCTCTGCCGGATGCAATAGAGAACCTCAGATATTCTATTATCTTTCGTAACGAAGTAATGACGAAACTGTGACGTAGCTGTGTAACAGTTGTACTGTTACACGACGTATGTAGTGATTATTAATAAGAAATTTACACACGACGTATAAATGAGCTACTCATTGTATAAGTATAAGACAGTTAAACGTCTGTATATAGAGTTTTTATTAGTAAGACCGTTAGAGTAGAGTACGGTAGTATGGGGAAACACAGAGTTAAAGTTAAAGTTATGTTTTATTTAACGACGCTCGCAACTGCAGAGGTTATATCAGCGTCGCCGGATGTGCCAGAATTTTGTCCCGCAGGAGTTCTTTTACATGCCAGTAAATCTACTGACATGAGCCTGTCGCATTTAAGCACACTTAAATGCCATCGACCTGGCCCGGGATCGAACCCGCAACCTTGGGCATAGAAGGCCAGCGCTATACCAACTTGCCAACCAGGTCGACGGAAACACAGATATATACATTCTGAAAGTAAATATACATTATACAATGATAATGTCAAAAGAATATGAAAAGCATTTATTCTCCTGTCTTTTATAAGCATTTGTCTTTAATTATACACATTGTTAATGGTGGAAATAAGCATTTAGCAATTTTAATTTTTTTTCATTTATCCTATTGGTCGTCTTTAGGAAGTGCAGTTACAGTACCGAATTGCAATGTACCTACTACAAGATACATTCTCAGTGTCTCAAACGTAAATCTTTTTCTGTTATCTGCCAAAGTTTGTACTGTAGAAAGCTGCGCTCTAAGTCGCATGACGTGATAGGAGCAAAATGAAAAAAACTATCATTGCAGTCTCTAAGAGACAGTCCTTTATTCTCGGGTGACTATGTCCACTAATTTGCTGTTTATGTTACACTATGTTCCATATCCGTTATTTTTACATAAAATTGATTTCCACTTCTGTTTTACACGTTCAGTAATCGGTGTACTTGATGTGTCATTAATTCTCTGCATCATTTTCTAAATTAATTTGAGGGCTTCAGGCATCTCTTGCTCTGACTTTTCTAACCGTGTAATAGTTTCAGATACAGTTTGAAAATCGGTTGGTATGAAAACCAAATTATTCGTCAGAACCTTCAAATCCAGAGCGTTTTCCCTTGCGTATTTGTTGGCATTCATTCCACAGTACCCCCACACACTGTACGCTTTACCACTATACTCAATTCGCCGTTATGCGGATTTCTCACTGAACTGCTCTATTGGGTCCGAAGTCTCGAAGCCTGGTTATGTGGCTCAGATGTCGCATACATGGCCCCGTGGCTCTTGAAGAGTATCTGAATCATGATGACGGACATTCCTTCCTAAAATATCCCACAGATGATCAATTGGGTTAAGATCCGGACTACGTGATGGTCATTGCGTGAGTTGGATCCCTACTTTATTGAGGTCCCGCTACTGGAAGGAGCAGACATTCATTACAGCTGCTATCATAGTGAATCTAAATATAAATTTAAGCATGATATTGGGAATTGTAGCTCCATAGAAGCACAGCCGTTTCCCTTATCATACTGTAATTCGAAATTTTCTCTTCAGTTAATAATCATGATTATCGATGGCGAAAGTGATCAAAAAGTACTAACTTGTGTCATATTTATGAGGATGCTGTAAAAGCAGAATCTGTTCAGCTGGTGTTGTTACCTGAATATTATGTCAAAATAATTCGTCGCTTATCTGACGAAGTGACGTAAGCGCCAAAACCAAAAATTTTGAGATACTTCGCCAGCACACTTCGTTGGACCATATCTATATTCTGACGAACTGGCGTACATCCATCTCTAATGGTTACTTGGCAGTGAACATCGTGTTATCGTCGTAAACGCCATTGCTCTTTCATTCTTTTTCAGACGAACTGGAGTATCAGACTCGCAAGTCGCTTACGTCTCTTCGTTAGGTATTACCATTTTTAAAATTGGTCGTTACGTCTGTGTGTGCAGTGTATTGCTAGGCTCCCTGTAATCCATGGATTGCCACGTGATGCCAACAATGAACATTTATTTATAAATTCGAGCAAACAAACTCTGTCTGGAGAATGAAATTGACACAAAAAGAAACAGATTGAATGGACTACAGTCAGAGAAGTCAGAGTGACCAAAGACGACCCTAACTGCGTTTTTGTAAAAACTAGTCATTTGGACGAACATTATGAGCAGCTATCTCTGAAATCACGGAATATTTCTGAAATTTTGAAGCTTCCTCTGCCTCATCTCAATGTCACCTCTCCAAAGATTTCGGTTGAGAAGTACAACGATTTGCAGCAGCTATGCAAAGGGTCAACACCAGTAATAAGAAATGTTGTTTATGAAACTTCTACAAGGAACTCCCACATTAATTCTAGGGTACAATTATTATTATTAACCCATGAATATGTTCAATACTTGTTTGTGTTTCTTAAAATTGTTTGTAAACAAATAAATACATTATTCATTAATTTTATGTAATTTAAAAAAAAATTCTTGATTTTGCTTTATTAAAATAAGTTTATAATCCTCTTTATTTCCTAGACTTTCAAATAATTATAATGTATAATAAAAATAAAAAATAAAATTAGTCAAAAATAAATAAAGAATAATACAACTCAAAGAATAGCATAAATTAGTATTATACGATCAGCCATGTGTATATCGTAAGTGCCTTCCTATTATAAGTGAAATCTTTCGAACAGACGTATCTCCAATTAAGGCCTTCTTGGCCTATAAGGTATCAAAATTTTAGAGTTTGCCATTAGTCCTTATTAAGAGAAACAATAAAGGAACTGAATCAATGTATTATCTTTGACGTGTCAATTTATTACTTTGAGTTGTAGGTCCGCATATAAATACACTTTTCTTTCAACTGCTCTCCTGTGAAATTACACATTTGTCGCTTACACCACTACGTCTTTTTAGCGACGAATTATGGTGAAGTACGGTACGGTACGTTTAATAACTAGGGACCGGATTTTTATGTAATATCAAGGTGTGAAATATGTACATATTCATGTAAGAAAAATAAGCTGAATATGTACCAAAATATGTAAAATCATGAAAATATTTAATATCAATATCTGCGCTGGTTTCTATACTTAAGCCTAGATATTTGTAGTCTGGTATAATTTTTAATTTTCTGTTCTTCGTGACGATTTCTACTGTTTCTGGTGATCTTCCGCCATTTCTGAGTGTCATAATTTCTGTCTTGTTCACATTTATATCAAATTTGTTTTTAATGCACCATTTTACCATGATGTTTATTGTTTCTTTTAACTTCGTAAGGTTTTTAGAACCTACTACTATGTCGTCCGCTTATGCGTATGAGATTATTCCCTTCTTGATTTTTACAATACAAAGTAGTTGTACGGGACAGGTTGCGTTTTGTTCACTCATATTTACAGTGGGCGGTAAGGGGTGAGTGCCTCTCTTACTTCCTGGAACTAAGATGTTATGTTTCGTCCCGAAATATATCCTTTCCCGAGTAGGTAAAAAGGCTTTTTAAATCTGTGTATTTCAAATTGTAAACTTCCCCAGCAGAAGTTTTCTTTTTCCTTTTAAAGAAGTAAACATAAATAAAACTCCTAAATATGTAGATTTATGTAATACCAAGCCATAATATATAATGTGGGGTAAATATGTAAAAATATGTAGTATCAAATTTTAATATATTAATGGTAATTACAAGATTCGCAAAGATTTGTTATTTATATACGGTTAGGTTGAAAGGAATATAATATGTCATTACATAAAAATCCGGTCCCTATTAATAACTGAATCGTAATTCTTCTCCTTTACAAGAAATGAAGGTAAAAGTCGTTACATCTGATTAGAGAATGTTCGTGAATATTGTTTTCCTAATTACAGGTTCTTCAACAAATTATTTGCATTGTTTAACTAAAATTGTAATGACTCGTCTGTGTAATCCCAGCTAAATTAATTGTGGCCAGACGTTTCCAGCTTATAAATAATTATGCACGGCAGAAATATTTGCGACACGCTATTAATGTATCAATATCAGAATTCTTAAAAGATCGCGTACTCTCCTGTATGAATCGCAATTGTTTGTGCAATCACATTCTTTCATCAGAATATAGTGTAACTTTTATTCCATGCTTTACTTTTACTTAAAATTCTGTTTCTATTAACTATCTTAACCTTATTAGTCTCTCGCAACTGTCAAGATTCCTTAGACAGTCATAAAACGAAAACAGTTACGAAAGAAGCCTTCAAGTGCTATAAGGACGCAAGCAGGTAAGTTGCTATCATTAGCCCAGTAATCTACTGTCTGAAGGACGGTTACCGACGCGTAAAAATGCAGGTTCGGACACCTGTAGTCGGAACTCTCACAGCAGTCCTCGTCTTATCTCAGGTTCTGAGTCATATTATACGACAAGAACGTGGGGAATTCAGTTCTGTATAGCTTGTAGTAGTACTGATGATATGTGTGTATTTCCTGCACTGAAGCGAAATTCGTCATTTTCGATAAGATACTGTTGTCATATCCGGAACTATAATCACCAGGCAACGGATTTATATGTACTAAAATTATAAAATACTGGTATATATTTATATGTACTAAAATATATAGGGACATCATTTTATTTTTACTAGCATTTTTAATATTAATCTGTCTATACCTTTAGAGAACCGGAAACACCGCTTGCTCCCCCCTCCAAGACTGGAGTTCGATGATACTGGCGTAAAACACAAATCACTCTACTAGTTATAGGAACGAAGAAAAGTAGTTCATCCATTTACGTAAACTAGGAAATATCGCGATTTTGAGTTTGATAATTTTCATTAGGTTTTTCTTTAATCAAAGTACAGTACTGTATTAAGAATAAGTGTTTTTACTCACGAAGTGAGTTAACCATGTGAACGTATTCATTATGCGGTGTATATTATACTGTCTACAGCACATTAGCGTACAATATAGAGAAAGAAGTTAAATTGAAAAATAATCATAATATGAATATTTAAACACAATTTTGAAAATGGTGGCCTTTCATTTCGACACAGGCTTCAGTTCTTTTGTGCATATTATCGCACTATAGACTATTGCATCTAATTCCAATTGCCAGTTTCGTCCTTCGTACTAGTAACTCATGTTGAAATAATTCTGTACCTACTCTACGTACTGTAAATTCAATCTTCACTTCTGCACGACCCGAAAATATAAAATTACTTAGACATGCTATCTACTGTCCGTCCAAGTGGTTATGCCGCAGGATTGTAGAAAGGTAAGAAATCACGTGACAGTTAATTACTTAACGAGGCCCTTTTATTTAAGTTAAATTAAACAGCTGTATAATATTACGTAAACGTCCAATTCCTAAGAGAAATTAATGTTTTCAGAAAAGAGCTAAGACAGCCCAGCTATTACAGAGGGGCGAGCAGAAGCAGGTGGGGGAAATCGGGATGCGACGTAGGCAAACGGACAGTGCCTGTGCGAAAATATGATTCAATATTGAAAGCTCTTTCGTCACTGGAAAACGCGAACATATTTCTGGAACGTACTATACTCAGTAACTCAGTACTGCTTACTATCTGTGGCCTTGGTTCTGTGTGGAGTTGGAACTTCCTTAGTAGAAGGGGTGGGAGTGAAGTACATTAAAAAACTCGGGTACAATAAAAATTGAAGTAAAAATAAAATGATGTCCCTGTACAATTAAATCTATACTAATAATAAATCTGTAGCCGAAATTTTTCTGGTAATTTTCGATTTTCCAAAAATAATTGGTCCTAATATATATAATTAACCACCCTGAAACCGAAAATCGCTTTTTTGAAATTTTTGTTTGTATGTATGTCTGTCTGTCTGTCTGTCTGTTTGTTACCTTTTCACGCGATAATGGCTGAACGGATTTCGATGAAAATTGGAATATAAATTAAGTTCGTTGTAACTTAGATTTTAGGCTATATGGCATTCAAAATACATTATTTAAAAGGGGGGTTATAAGGGGGTCTGAATTAAATAAATCGAAATATCGCGCTTATTATTGATTTTGTGAAAAATGTTACATAACAAAAGTTTCTTTAAAAATAATTTGCGATAAGTTTTATTCCTTGACAAATGTTGATAGGACTGATATTTAATAAGATAAATGAGTTTTAAAATTAAAATAATTGCCATCTAAGGCAACGAATTAAAAAGCAAATGACTTCGTCTATAAGGGGCCTTGGACAGCAACAATCAAAAGCTATGAACGATAGCCTACAGAGAATGTTTCTGTGTTTGTATGAAGTAATATCGGAAGCTAAATTAACCGATTTGTATAATTAATTATTATTTCACCATTGGAAAGTGTAGTTTCTCTAGATAGACATAATGCTATAATGTTTTTACAGTAACTTCTGATATGATATAATATAATATAATATAATATAATATAATATAATATAATATAATATAATATAATATAATATAATATGTAATATTATATAATATAAGTTATTTGAAGGGTTCAGAACCATAGTGGGCCAAGCGCCATTTACTGAATACGTAGAAAAGAAGGGTTAAAATTAAGTTATTACCATAATTCAATGGAAACTTATAACAAGTAAAATAAAATACACACATTAAATCTAAATGATGTCAATCTTCATTAAACTATGGTTGCATATAATAACAAATAAGAAACATGTTAAAGGAATTGTCATTGCACCAAATGAGTGTCTCTGGACCAAAATGATCGCATTTTAATTATTTGGATGCAATTTAAATTAAGTAACATATAAAACGATTTATCCTTCTATCAAACACGAATGTTCCCTGGATCAAATGTCCTATTTTAATTATGTAATTACTTTATATTTATTTCTAACGGGTGCAGCGGAGCGCATGGGTACGGCTAGTATAAACTTAAATTAGGAAAATTGATCATTTTCGTTTAATTAAAATAGGTATATGTTTTACCTAAGCTTCTCGGTAATTAAATATGAATTCCAATAGTCCACTGTTGTCGAGTAAAGGTTAGCCTACCTCACCGTGAAACCGACGAGCCATAGTTCAGTCCTGGTTGGGCCAAGTTACTTGATTGGGTTTACCCCAGGTTTTCCCATTTGAAGCAGAATTTCTGGATAACTTTCGCGTTGGAACTCGGAGTCATTTCGTCTTTTTTTTTTTTTAGTAGGTTACTTTACGACGCTTTATCAACATCTTACGTTATTTAGCGTCTGAATGAGATGAAGATGATAATACCTGTGAAATGAGTCCGGGGTCCAGCACCGAAAGTTACCCAGCATTTGCTCAAATTGCGTTGAAGGAAAACTGCGGAAAAAATCTCAACCAGGTAACTTGCCCCGATCGGGAATCGCGGCAAGACGCGCTAACCGTTACTCCACAGGTGTGAAGCTGTCTCGAAGACTTTTCTCGGGACAACGGGACGCATTACCGAAAAACGGGACGATCCTCTATTTTACGGAACGTGTGGGAACCCTCATATGAAATTTCCACATGTGATTGCTGAGATGGAGGGTACATCGGGCACTAACTTAAAAGTTTAATGGACTAAATATAACTTCATTTCCTATTGTTAAGAGAATTGTTAATTTTAAAATAACAACAGAAAATAATTTTATAGTAATTACTTAAGTGATTAAACGTGTATGGTTGGATTAGACATTCGTACGTATTTAATGGAATTTCACAATTATTAATTAGCCTTAATATGAATTTTGTTATAATGTTTTAAAATATGAAAAATTATTGGAAAACAGTTATAATATGTGCTGTACTGTAAAATGCGGAAAAATATCGAAAATAAAAATAACATTTTTCCACTCTACACTTCGTTATACAGGAAAATAATACAAAATATTATTTATTGGAACGTTATAAATAGATAGGCCGCATACATTTATAAAGAAATCCTTTTCCTGATAAACACGTAAAGTAACAAAGACTAGTATTACTTACATGTTCTTACACGATAATCACTGTTGTTACTATAATTATACCACAGTAGTCTCCTTTATCAATATTTGCATGCAAGAGTATATTGTCGATTTACAGTCTTACTAATAAACTGTAAATAGTTTTATATACGAGACTTATGCAGAGTTGAGACTGAAAACGTTACTAATAAACCATGCATAAGCAATGGATGTACAAACAGTCTGTAACTATACAATGGAAATTGCTTTGCAGTAGTTATATACACGAAACCCCTTGTTTAAGCGTTGTATATAGAGAAAAAATGGCCACCCCTCTAACAGCTGTTCGTATCGACTGTCATTTTATGATGATGGTTGCCTTGTAACCACAGAAGAACAAACCAAAGAGCACAGAATAATTAGAATATATTGCGACAGCTTGTACTCTTTGACAAAAATATAGTGTGGTAATCGATTAGTCAGTTGTACTCTCGATACTTAACAGGTCACACTAGAGCGCTCTACCGGATGCAATAGAGAACCTCAGATATTCTATTACCTTTCGTAACGAAGTAATGACGAAACTATGACGTAGCTGTGTAACAGTTATACTCTTATACACGACGTATGTAGTGATTATTAGTAAGGAATTTACACACGACGTATAAAGGAGCTACTCATTGTATAAGACAGTTAAACATCTGTGTATAGAGTTTTTATTAGTAAGACCGTTAAAGTATAAATATTACTTTGTCGCTATAAAATACAGAAAGTATTGTAGATAGTTATTTATTTGTCTACTGGCTAGCACATGATATTTACTATCATTGACTGAGGGAAAAACAAGAAAGTGGTGAACAAAACTACGGATTAAGTAATTAAAAACATTCGGGCTCTGGCTTCCCAGTAGCGGTCGACTTCCTTGGAGGATTTCAGAGCATGGCATTTTGCAAGATGTTGTCTATCCACGTCTTCCTGTTGATGGCACAAAATGCAGGATGCTGATGGAAGGATGCCAAGACGATTGAGGTGTTTACCCAGGTTGTCATATTCAGTGTTAAGACGAAAGCTTGCAACTGCCAGTCTTCTGGGTCCAGGAGGTATATCCTTCAGTAATTTCCTACGTTGTTGCGAAATGTTTATGTCCAGTTCTTGTTGGTGATTATTTTTTTGTAGTTGCTTGATATATTGTTTTACTGAGTTAAATGACAAAGGTTTCCGTGGGTTTATTTTAAGATTGGCACCCTTCTTAGCTAATGTGTCAGCCTGTTCATTCCCATGTAGATTACAATGTCCTGGGATCCACTGTAACACAACTGTTTTGCCACGTTCTTTTAAAGTTGCAAGTATTTTTGACAATTATTGATTTGTTCTGTGTAGGGGTGATCAGTTTTATTTATGGACAAAATGGCTGCTTTTGAGTCCTAGAGGATGACGGCTTTTGTGAATTTATCCAAATGGAATAAAAGTTGATTTAAGGCAATATGTATAGCTTCAATTTCTCCATCATAGACAGATAGATTATAACCAACTGGGAGACAGAAGCAAAAAAGATTACTAAAAATACCAGCCCTACATTTCTTTGAGGGTCTGTTTTCGAGCCATCGGTATAAATTCTTATCCAATAATCTTCCGGATATCTGATGTTGACGGTTTCAAGGGCCAATTGTTTTAAATTTCCTTTACTGTGTTGATTTTTGGTGATTTGTTCTAGGAGGTCTATTTCTGATTGAATTATATGTATCTGAAGTGGGTTTTATGGAAGCATTAGAGGTTGAAGGAGATTGGGTATATCGAGTTCTTCTTTTAGTTTCTCTGCATTTTGGATGAATCCGTGTTGCGTTTTCAGATACCTTTCTGTGTTAAGGTATGTGGACCAATAGTCGTCATTACTTTTGATCAGTTTTTCATAAAGAATAATGGCCCTTTCTTCTATTGTTGTCACAAGAGGTTAAATGTCTGTGAGGTAAAGCATACAGTTAATGGGAGTAGATTTCACTCCTCCTGTGATAAGTCTGAGTGCCTGCTTTTCTACTTTGACAAGTGGGTTTAGAGTAGTTTTGGGTGCAGTGACTAGAGGTTCGCAGCAGTATAGAAGACTAGGCTCAATATACATATTGTAGGTTGTTACTAGTGTTTGTCTTTTGGATCCCCATGTACTTCCAGCTAGCCGTTTCAAAATAGTCAAACGTTTTATAAACTGTTCTTTGAGATGTGTATTGTAGATATTGAATACAGATTAATTCATTTTTATGTTTTCAACATTTCTGATACTTCAAAATTGATTTTGACATTATGTTTGCCAGTCTACTATGTACTGATTAAATTTCACTATTGCTGTTTAGTCAGCTGTCCGAAGACAGGTCTGAACCCAAGTGACACCAACAAGGCACCACTCATGGGGAAGAGGCCAGGAGATAATGGGGTAGGGTGGCCACTTTCTTTCCTCCTCCATTGCATACATCGCTGACTAGCTACGCATTACACTAGTCAGACTTCAGATGTAAAAATTACACTAATAAACAAAATTGAACTTCGAAAAGAAAATTGCTTCTTCTTCTTCTTCTTCTTTCTTTCAAGGATTGGGTTTTTGTCCCGTTCCGAAACTAAAGGAATATTTGTTCCGTCCATCTCTTCCTTGGACGGCCAACATCTCGTCTGCCTGTAGGCTTATAAAAATATGCTTGCCTCGGGAGACGTCCAGGGGACATTCTCTTGATATGGTTAACACACATTTGCAAAAAAACATTTTCTCAACTTCACTCCTTGTTTCATATGAAAGAATTTCTACCACTTAGTCTAAAAAAGAATCTTATTCAGACGCTTGTAATGCCCCATTTTGATTATTGCGATTCCTTGCTAACTAATGTAAGTTCACTCTTAGCTGAGAGACTACAACGTGTTCATAATGTGTGCATACGATTCATCTGCAATACTCGTAAATTTGACCATATAACACCTTCCCTCCAGTTACTTTCATGGGTGCGTCTGAAGGAACGAAGAACAATACATTCACTGTCTCTTCTGTTTAGAATATGCATACTTCTACTCCGAAATATCTGTTATCGCGCTTTCAATTTCTTACAACTCTTCGAAACCGACATCAAGCACTTCTTTCTATCCCTCATCATAGAACGTCTTTATACTCATCTTCCTATACTGTAGAAATACCTCGCCTCTGGAATTCGTTACCTAATGATGTCAGGGACTGCCGGACTTTATCACAATTCAAAATTAAATTGGAAAATTTTGTCTTACTTAATGTTTTTTAGGTATTGCTAGAAGTATTGATTTGTGTTTTTTTTTCTTTTTCTTTTTTAACCTAGATTAAAATTGCAAGTTTCTTGTTTATGTTAGATAATTAGTTAGAATGGAATTAATTATGATACTTAATCACTCATTTAAAGTTTGTGTGACTGCAACCTGTATATTTTTGTGTGGCTTTACTTTGTTTATAGTGTTTTTTTCTCTCTCTCTCTTTATTTCTTGTGTAGCTTTACTTTGTATATTATAGTGTATTTTGTCTGTTTATTTCTATTATTGTATTTGTATTCCTGGTGTTGTGGAAGAGAAGGCCTGATGGCCTTAACTACACCAGAATAAATAAATAAATAAATAAATAAATAAATAAATAAATAAATAAATAAATAAATAAATAAATGAAATAAATGAATAAATGAATGAATAAATAAATGAATGAATAAATAAATAAATAAATAAATAAATAAATAAATAAATAAATAAATAAATAAATAAATGAATAAATAAATAAATAAATAAATAAATAAATAAATAAAATGTATTCTGGTACTTCTGAATCTCTTCGACCATCCTGTCTTGTCTGTCGATCTGGAGTTGTGCTCGGGCGCGGGTTCGATCCCCGCTTGGGCTGTTTCCCTGGTTAGGTTTTTCCGAGGTTTTACCCAACCGTAAGGCAAATGTCAGGTAATCTATGGCGAATCCTCGCCCTCAAGTAGCCAAATACCATCTCGCTGTCATCAATTCCATCGATGCTAAGTAACCTTACAGTTGATACAGCGCCGTTAAGTTACCAAATAAAAAAATAATAAATTAATGAGCAACAATAAATTATTTTAAAATAATGAACTGAAGAAAAGAAAATTTAAGCTAAGCTTCAAGTGTTGTATTATTTAGTTTTCTCGATTGGATAAATTTGCAATAAAATATATTGAAATTGCGAGTACGGACGAGGGAGGCTTTGCTAATTCGTTTGAAGACGAATTAATCAAGGTCATGCGTTTTATTTTGCACCACCATGTTTACAAAATGCTATATATTGTCAATGCAAGGCAGGCTAACGCCTTATAAAACGATAAATTTGCCATATAAGATGCAAATTTCCACCCCCATAGTTCAGCAGTAAATTGCCGAGCTTAAAACTTGTAACGTAATGTTTGTGTCGCGGAAATTCGAGAGTTAAAAAGAGCATGGTTTGTGTTACAAAGTTGAAAACTACTTCAACTGCGAACTTTTTCTGCTATTTCGGAACTCGCCTTATGCTACGACCACTTGCTTCCCCCGAAACTTGCGGCTCTATATATTGACTACATTTATGCTGTGACTAATCCGCCACTGCAGAGAAGAATCTTTCTGTTTAAGGTAATTGACAGATAAAACATTCAACTAGTGAGTGACAACGGACTCGTCTCAAGAGGTTTGTTCCAGCACTGCCTGCCCATGCGCAGTAGCCCAACAAGACTAGAACCGATCTGAACCCCCAGATCCCTGTTCCAACGTGCTTTAGAACGAGTGAAATTGGTCGACCATGAGTGATTCGGAAGGTGGTAGTGATATAGTTTATGACAAATGAAGTTCGGAAAATGAATATAATTTTAAAATGAGAAGGAACTCCGAAGGCCGTGAAAGAACAGTTCAAGAAACGTTCCAACAACGTAACATTCTGAACTAGTTCTGACAACGTACACAACTGGCGCATGCGTCGAAAGAAGTTCGGAAGGCGTTCTGAATTGCTTGCTGGAAACAAACCTATTGTTTTGGCTGCGATGTGCTTAATCAATAATGCATTCACAACAGAGCCTATGCGGTGCGTCGCCTGGAGACGTTCCTCAAATCATAACACATAAATATGTGGAGCTCTAAGTTCATTTTAAACGCATTAGCGAAATCTTTGACGAAAGCGGGGACCGTCAGTAAACTGGCGGCCACCGGAGGGGCTGCAGTTGGGGCTTACGTGCTCTACAACAACTGCAGAGAAAAACAGCCCTTCCGGGAGAACACAACATTGTACATCTTAAAACCTAATAAGGATGGAGAAAGCACTCCTGGTACTAGTGGTCAGAAATCTAGTGCCACGAAAGCCAAGAAAAAGAAACCTGGGAGTGCTAGCACAAAAGACCAACCAAGTGCACCCAAGAGTGACGGCACCGAAGACACAAAAGAACCTGCGAGTGACGGTGCCGAAGACACTAGACAGCCTGCGGGTGACGAGACAGCAGAACCGGGAAGTGCTGACTTGGGAGACGAGGCAAGTGGGCCGGAGAATGCCGGAGCGGAAGACGCCTCGGTTGAGGGCCCAGCGGTTGACGATGGCAAAAGACATGTAACTTTCGCCGATCCTCTGGAGGAAGTCCTCGGAGAAGAACCCCCACCCCCACCTCCACCGCAACCTGAGGAGGCCCCCAGCGCACCAGCGGAAGAGGAGCCCCGAAATTCCTACGAAAGGCTGATGGACGAGGTGTGCCGCATGTTCGGCACACGTAGAAGTTAACCCGTAAGTGCAAGACCCTGTTTTGTAATCGAATCCTCTTTCCAAAAGGGCTTCAGTCCATCTTTTCGAAAAACGAATTTTCTGTTGGAATTGGCAGTTTAGGAGTCGGTGCACCAATTTACAACAAAATAACTTCAGTCCAGTTGATAGTTATATGTGAAATGTGGGTATAGAAATGTTACAAATGGACGTCAGTCCTAGACTGTGGCCCGTTTGGAAAAAAAGAAACTATTGCCAACCATGATTTACCTATGGCACTGGATTGATATTATAATCGAAATATATCTAACGATTTGTATTGTAATGCTCTGCTGGTATTGTATCGTTATTAAAGACATTCCTTGTTCATTTTGTAAGTAAAAAAGTGGATCAAGATAGGCCTAATGCTTCAAGAACAGTGAATCCTGCAATTTACTGATGTTCTGCAACGGAATTTTACAATGTTACATTTGTTCGGATCAAATTTCTGTATATCGTAGTTATTTACAAATGGCTTTTAAGGAACCCGCAGGTTCATTGCCGCCCTAGCATAAGCCCGCCATCGTTTCTGCATATCTAAAGAAAAATAAATAAATAAATTTCTTTCAATAATTTGTTATCATAGTAACGGCTCTCTTAAATTGACTGAGCGTATGTGAAATTAAATCAATTTCTTTCTTAAAACACGCTATGAAATATTTCATATAAAACAATTTTTATCTCGAAAATGAAGCAAAGAGAGCAAAATCCTAAACTTCTTTGTTTGGATTACATCAAAGAATAACCCTTCATTATGGAATCATATTTTCGCACAGGTACTTTGTCCGTTTGGTTACGTCCCTTCCCGATTTCCCCCACCCCTCTGTGAAGGCTAGTGGCTGGGCTGCCATAGCTTTTTTCTGAAAACATTTGCTCTTAGGAATTGGACGTTTGCGTAAAAAATCGCAAAGAAACACTACATGCCAACATTTCAATTGGCTTTATCCAATGTTTAATATCATTTTGATATATAGTACTTCATTCTATACAGTATGTAAAAATAAATGTAATTAGTACACCTGTATTTCAAAAGATCCTGATTTGGTAAATTTGTAAAGATTAAGAACGACTTTATATAAAAACACACGAAGCTATAACATCTCGTATAATTGAGGCGGGTTCCGGAATAAGGGCACATGGGTGTATGTGCCCTTTTTCCAAAGATTGCATTAATTGACCGCTCGGGTTCATAGGAATGCACATATCTACCACTTTTCGTTTCTTGACTATGCTTCAACGAGGCAGGAGAGCTGTTTATGCCACGATGCTAGGGGTCAGGATCGAGCACCCCAGTCCACACCTGTGGAGTAACGGTCAGCGTGTCTGGCTGCGAAACCAGGTGGCTCGGGTTCGAATCCCGGTCGGGGCAAGTTACCTGGTTGAGGTTTTTCCGGGGTTTTCCCTCAACTCAATACGAGCAAATGCTGGGTAACTTTCGGTGCTGGACCCCGGACTCATTTCACCGGCATTATCACCTTCATATCATTCAGACGCTAAATAACCTAGATTTTGATACAGCGTCGCAAAATAACCCAATAAAATAAATCGAGCACCCCATGTGCATCGGCAGTGCACCGCTCACATTCTGTCCGCACGCCGCTGTGCAGTTGGCTTACAGATTGAGACTATAGAGTAAGTGCTTGTAGGTGTAAGTGTAACAATTTAAAATCTTATCTTGTAATTATTGTTAAATAATGGAAAATACTTTAAGTAATTTTGTTCTATTGTGGCTTCATGGAAATTCCTACTTTTATTTTTCATGGAAACTCAAGCAAGAAAGAATACTAATTCAGTGGCATCGTTTTTGTATGACTGCCTTCAAATAAATCTTTAAAAATGTCCTAACGTGGAAACTGTCATAATGATGTCTGATGCCGCAGGAGGACAAAATAGAAATTCGACGCTTCTGAGGTTTTCTGCTTGGTTCGCCAAGGCATATCAGATAGAAATATTTATGTTTCCTGTTAGCCACATTTACACAATGTGACAGAATCTTTGGACTCGTGAGATCTGCTATGAAAAGAAAGAAACCATTGGAACTGCAAAACCATGGTTAAAGCTATAGCAACATGCAGAAAACATCCCAGCAACTTTGAGGTGTAATGCGTCATACTTTACAAAAGAGTCGGATATAGCTTTAATGCCCTATTTCATGAAGACTCCATCTCCTACAGGCAAATTTACGATTATGAAGTATTTTATAGTGAGATACAAAGTGGATGGTACTTTTGTGTGCTCTGAAAATTACAATCCCTTATGGATTCCCTTCAACTATTCCATCAGACTGAATATAAATAGGCATAATGATATCAAACCTACGATTGTTCCATTCCCAACAATCAGCCAAACCATGTTTGACGACATAAGATCTCTATTTAAGTACTTAAACGAGGACGACGTGAAATGGGTAGAATTTGTCCTCGAAGAATCTCACAACGTATAGAAAAACGAAGTAGTTCTATGCCTATGCATAGTTATGTAATAGTGATATACGTTACAAGAGGGTATGTTGACGTTTTCATGTTCGAGGAAAAGATTGAAAAAGCGAAACGTAGTTGAGCTTTTTAATTTCCGAGAACTTGAAAACAAACATACCGCTCGTGTATCGTACATTATTTTGTGCGAAGATCGTTTATTACATACCTGAAAGAGGAATTTCTAATTAGTTGCAATGAAATCTCCATCTTGGTTTCTGTTCAATGACGGCAACTTTGGAAAACAAATATATCTATCTTCAACATTGTTCCTATAAAATGTTTTCTGTGTTTACTATACTCCAGCTGGCCGTGATATACGTCTGTCTTTTTTTGAAAATATTTAAAAACAATAATTAACAGTGCAATTTAGGTGAAATTGCAGTGGTAAGTTTCCAATTTATAATTATTACTATATTGAACGTCTTTAAAAATAATATGTTAAAAGCCTAAAGCAGTAAAATGAATATGACGCTTAAGCGGTAAGAATAGGGAAATTGTTATTTGTGTTAGGTTGGGAATACTGTATGTGGTATTTCACACTTACCGCGTACGAGCCCCAATCACGCCGTAGCGGAGAAGTGAGAAATATGTTCCCAAATTGAAGCAGCGGAAAGCCGCCATTTGTTTGGAAGAAAACGCGCGGGATTTCGAAACCGCTATTTGAATACGTGTTGTATTGCGTATCCGAAAACTAAATGTTTTTATTTACAGGAACAATACTTTCTTTCCGATATACCATTAATAACGTGTTTCTGATGTCAGCAGAGTTGCTAGGTTTTCTGCAAAGGAAATCGGGATATCAGAAGCTAACTTAAGACATTAGACTTACCATCATAAGATTTATAGCAGTATAGTGGTCACGTGCTTTTAATGTAATATTGAGAAACGCTAAAATACGAAGGACACACAGTACAGTGAATACTACAGGCTAATCGTTTTTTCTTTTATTAACCACGGATATGTTTTAACCATTCGCTACTAAATTAACTTTGCAACTTTTCTTTTTCGGAACCGGTACTGCAACAATACGAGTACATCTGACGATGAATCCATGTTTGAACATAGTTCTCTAAACTATAAAACGCAGCAATTGTACAGGGACATCATTTTATTTTTACTTCAATTTTTATTGTACCTGAGTTTTTTAATGTACTTCACTCCCACCCCTTCTACTAATGAAGTTCAACCGTCCTCCACACAGATCCAAGACCGCATATACAGTCATAGTAGCCTTACGGTCATAGTAAACAGTACGTTCCAAAAATATGTTCGCGTTTTCCAGTGACGAAAGAGCTTTCAATATCGCATCATTTTCGCACAGGTACTGTCATCCATTTGCCTACGTCGCATCCGGTTTCCCCCACCTGCTTCTGTTCGCCTCTCTGTAAATGCTAGTGGCTGGGCTGTCTTAGCTCTTTTCTGAGAACATTAATTTCTGTTAGGAATTGGACGTCTACGTAATATTATACCCATACAACTGTTTAAAAGAACTTAAATAAAAGGGCCTCGTTAAGTAATTAACTGTCACGTGATTTCCTCCCTTTCTACGATCGTGCAACATAACCACTTGGACGGACAGTAGATAGCATGTCTGAGTAATTTTATCTGTGCGGGTCGGGCAGAAGTGAAGATTGAATTTACAGTACGTAAGGTACTCTTTTATAGAGAAGGTACAGAATTATTTCAACATGAGTTACTAGTACGAAGGACGAAACTGGTAATTGGAATTAGATGCAATAGTCTATAGTGCGATAATATGCACAAAAGAACTGAAGCCTGTATCGAAATGAACGGCCACCATTTTCAAAAATCTGTTTAAATATCCATATTATGATTATTTTTCAATTTAACTTCATTCTCTATATTGTACGCTAATGTGCTGTAGACAGTATAATATACACTGCGTAATGAATACGTTCGCATGGATAACTCAGTTCGTGAGTAAAAACACTCATTGTTAATACTGTACTGTATTCTGATTAAACAAAAACGTAATGAAAATTATAAAATTCAAAAGCGTGATATTTCCTAGTTTACGTAAATGGATGAACTAATTTTCTTCCCTCCTATACATAGTAAAGTGATATGTTTGTATTTTACGCCAGTATCATCGAACTCCAGCCGTGGAAAGGGATAGCAAACGGTGTTTCCGGTTCTAAACCATTAATCGAAAGGTATAACCAGGTTAATATTAAAAATGTGAGTAAAAATAAAATGCTGTCCCTGTATATGTCTGTTATTGGTGTAAAATACGATATCAAAACGCTGTATTTTTTGCCACTCAACGTACCTAAAAACGCAATGTTTATTAATTGCGAGAGCAGCAACTAGGTACCGAAACGGATTAATCAACAATGCTGTAGAATTAGGGGAACTATTATCTTGCGAATAGATGTGCCTTACGGCAATGAGCTGGGCTACCTCATAGACTTACTAAATTTCCGCGGGTTACCTCTTTGTTTACAATTTTACCATTTGAGTCAATATACAAATAAAAATATCGGATAAAAGGAAATGCAGACTAGTTTGTTCATATTACTTTCTAGGCTATTATCTCTCAAATCGGGATTTTTATCAATTCCGACTCGCTTTATCGGGATTCAACAGGAAATTGGGAGAATTCCGCCTAAATTGGGATATCCGACACTCTGGCCGTCAGACTTGCATCATTCCATAGGAACTCTGAATGTGAATGTTCATAACCACGGTTAATAAAAGAATTACTATCTATTGTTTAATTTAATCTGTAGGTTAAACTGCTGTATGAAATCAAAAAGCGTTGTTATTATTATTATTATTATTATTATTGTTATTAATAGTAGTAGTAGTAGTAGTAGTAGCATCAGCAATAAATAGTCATAGTAGTAGTATAAGAAACTGTTTCATTAATTCGTAACTAAGACAAGAGTTACTTTCAATCAGTCATATTAAGAAATTAACATTTTTTAATTTATACAGTTTCTGTATCATTAAATTCGGCGAATAATTTATTCATGTATGCACTGAAACAACAGCTGTTTGAACAAAATGAAGGATATGGAGTGAATGAAAGACAATAACAATGTATATGGTAATAACGTAGTTTGAAAGGTAACAACTACTTCAAAATGAGTTGAACACACTGAATGATTCATTGTAGGGTAGAAATTCTCTCTGCGGATTGCACCTATCAATTTCTGGTTAAGGGAATCTTTACTCAGAGGAAACCTGAAGCATAAACAGTCGTGTAAGTACAATAGTTTGTCTTCTGGAACATAATACGGAGCAAAAATCGTCGTAGAAATTAAAGATTAACTCCAAAAATCGTCGTAGAAATTAAAGATTAACTAATCAGTGAAATGTAACATTCCTTTCTTCTTTATCTTTACATCCGTGTGCATTGCTGCAATTAAAAACTGCACACGAACGAACCATACTTATTTAGCTCAACCAAACAAATGGCCGCCCGTCGGCTGTTCAATTTGGGAGCATAACACTAGCGCCAGTGAGCGGTCTAGCGGTTATTTGGTAAGTCTATGACCGCGTATTGGTTTTGTGCGGAAAGCAAGCAAATACGCACGATCTCGCACAAAAAAAGTTTATTGATGTGTTATTGTTATTATCATTGCTATACTATTCATTGAAATGCAATGAGATTGTGAATATTATGTTAATATATATTTTTTTATATTTGAAATTATTTTGTAAATAGTTTTACTTTTGTTTAGTCTTTCGTTTTCATCATTCCTTAAGTTTATTTAAAGCAAATAAAAGTATCTTTGGAAAAAGGCCACATAGGTCGTACCTGCTGTACTTACTATTGTGACAAAATATCGGTATGTTTACAAATGTAATATATAAATATTAACAAACGATGAATTTATAAAATATAAGGAACTAAATCAAAATTGTGTTTGAAATGCGTACTGGCAACACAACACCTTTGTAGGTCATTATCTCAAAATGCACTTTATGGATATGTGCCGTTCTTTCGGAACCGGCCTCAATTTTAGGATATCAGTATATAAAACTAAAATAATGGCATTACGGAGAAAATCATTAATCAGATCAAAAATATTACTGTATAATAAAACTACTGAACACGTAACAACTTACAGTTATTCTGGACTACGATATAATTTTGGGGATAGAAACAGAAAATACATTATTACAAAACTGATGTATTTGAAATCTGTGGTATCTTACATGTAACTAAAAAAGAAAGAAGAGAAGGAAAGGAAGATGTCAACCACTACAACTATACTATATACACATGGGTGAGTATTCCAGCAGAACGCCCAGCCCATGCAGCTCCACAGTGCCGTGACGTAGCAGACTGCTTGCGGGCGCGGTGGGTTTTGTGTCGAGCCCGCTTCTATGAATTGAGTTTGCCCGGGCTTGTGCTAGTGTGTGCGGTTCGATCAGCTACTGTTTCAAACGTTTTCGTTTTTGATTTCTGTTTTTCAAGATGGATCCAAATTATGGTGCATGATTCGAATGATAGATCTACTGTTAGGCCGCAGTTCTGAGCGTACTTTTTACAAATGATAAATATGAATTTTCTATATAATTTTCAGTTCTCAATGGCAGGCTCACTCCATTTCGTGAAGAATTCTGACAAGCCATGGAAATTTATTTTCAGTATTTTGAACTTTTGTATCCGATTGCATTATTTCTTATACATTTGCTCCTGTTTAAATAATAACAGTGTCAGACATGTCACATTTTATTTGGGAGGAAAGAATTAAAACAAATAATCTGCAAATTATTCTCCGATTAACAGAGTAGAATTTATACTCGAGTTATTTTTCAATGAATGTCACTGTAAATTATAAATATAGGGTAAGGAAAGGTATATTCGTGATAATTTTTGCAAAAGCTTTCAAGAACATGCCTATTGTAGAAAATAGTTGTAGGCGTCTGCTAGTAATACTGCATTGTTTCACGGAAGGCGAAACATGATTGATTCCATCTTATTTTTTTTCTGTGCTGACCATGGCAGAAAATTGTATTGTGCGCTGCGTGTTTTCTTAACAATTTCGGTAGTTTTTGAACTGTTTGTAATGTTGCAGTGATTACTGAGCACATATTTAAAGTAAGAAGTTCATACTTGTACTATACTGTAGTACTTGAATTCCTCTAACTGTACATATATTTAGATTAGATGTTAATGGCGTCAATTAAAGCTTAGGAAGTGGATGCGATTTCTTACCTTTCTTCTCGTGAAAGTGATGGCGGCCGAACAATCGTGAGTATTTCGATCCATAGCAAGGTTTCTGTACCATTGCCAGAAAAACTTATTTGAAGAAAATTATTACCCGTAAATCGTACTTCAATTCTATTTTTTTTTTTTTATTATTTTAGTGCCTATCACGAAATTACCTACTGTACCCTAGATTTGATTCTAGGTCTAACATAGGAAAAGAGAGAATTAAATACAGGAAATACGGTGCAATCAACTTATTGCAGCCGCCAAAATTGTGAGGGAGCAGAAAGTATCTAGCTATAAAGCTACAAAAAAAAAAAAAAAAAAAAAAGGCTTTTTGCTCTTACATCTGATCTGGAAGAACGGCTGTATATTAATTATACGAGGGTGCATCGGAAAGTAACGCACAATAATTAAAAAAAAACGTTTAATAGGTAAACAAAAATAAAAAAAAAATATCCAAATGAACTCACAGCTTTCAGCTACTTTTCTACATAAGCACCAAGTATCTCAACACATTTCTCCCATCGACATACCGGTTTCATTATACCTTGTCCATAGAAGTCCGTTCGGTCGGAGTATAGCCATCTGCAGACAGTTGATTGCATTTCTGCATCGGTCGCAAAGCGACGGTCGGCCAGGAATTTCTTCATGGGATCAAACGGATGAAAGTCCGATGGTGCAAGGTTTGGACTGTATGGTGAATTCTGGAGCACCTCCGAACCAAATGTGTTGATTTTCTCATGAACAGAAGCTGCAACATTGAGGCGAGCATTGTCATGAAGAAGTTTGACATCGTCGGCATTAATGTTACGGCGTTTGTCACGAAGGGCACGACGCAACATTACCAAAAGTATTCACAGTGGTCTTGTGTTTAGCAAAGTCCACCAACAAAACATCATGCATACCCCAGAACACTGTCACAAGCACTTTCTTTGCAGATTGCGTCGCTTTGAATTTTTTCTTTGCTGGGGAAGCAGCATGTTTCCACTCCATAGAGGTGTGCTTTGTTTTGGGCGTGTAGTGGTACGCCCAGGACTCATCACCAGTGACAATTGCTTCCAGAAATCGTAACGCCTTAAGTGGTCCAAGCATGTCATCATTCGCTGCCCTTGTGGTCGTCTGTCAGGTTCTTAGGCACCCAGCGTGCACTAACTTTATGAAATTCCAATGTGTCATGCACGATATCGTACATCACACCGTATGAAATGGTGAACTGCTGACAAGAGGCTCGCAGTTAGATCCGCCGGTCGTTCAAAATTGCCACATCAATGCCTGTGACATTCCGCTGGGTTGCAGCTGTTATCGGCAGCCCGGAATGTGGCGAATCACAAAGGTTCTCAAGGCCGTCTGAGAATAATCCACACCACCTGGAGATATTGCTACAGTCCATAGTCTTCCACATACAGCCACACGTGTCCCTGTGAATTTCACTCGAGTTGTGTCTTTTAACCCACAAAAATCGCACAACACTTCTCTGCTCTTCACAATTCGACGATAGTAACATGCGCGCCATCTTTGTTGCGCAGTTCATGCTTCTCTCGCTAGAGCTGCACATCCAAAACAAATTGTGCCTGTAGTGAAAACGTCAAACTATATCTCCGTGAAATGTCAACATCCCAGCCGCAATACCAACGCAGAAAAAAATTATTGTGCGTTACTTTCCGATCCACCTCGTATTATACAAATGCAAGAGTTGGGATTTGGCTTGACTGTGCCAAGTATGAAAGTGGCACACCAGATGGCCAGAGTTGTCGGGCGAAAATATTAGTTGAATGCAGATAGCGAAAGTGCCAGGTAATGACTGTGGTTTCATTTTAAACAGAGATAAAACCTCACAATAAGGGCTCCTAAAAGTCTTGCTGCCAACAACTCACAGGAGTCGTAAATGTGTTTGTTTCATGTTTTGTTCTTTGTTTAATGTTTTTAATTTTATTAGCCCTAAGATATTTTAGAGACTGTTGTCCGGACGATCTCTTATTTTTACATCGACAGTCCCTGTAAAATGTTCAAATTAATCAAAATAGGCCTATCTCTACATGACGGTAAAAATGTCTTTATGTTTCATATTTTATTCTTTGTTTCATTGTTGTATTTTATTGAGCCTAATATATTTCAAAGACGGTAGTCTAGAAGATTTTTTTTTTTCGTGAAAAATCCTATGAACTGTTAAAACTGATGAAATATTCTATATCATTGAAATATATTTATAGACTTCCATAAAAAAGAGGTCAGTAAATAGTTTAGTGTGTAAAAACCCTACTGTGAATTTATATAAATATACAGTAGGTTTAATATGACGTAACTATGTATTCCTTTCATTCACGAAATTGCCTTACCACTATCACGAAATTAGATACCCCTATCACGAAATTACCTACCAAACACGCACATTTTCAATCCTATTTTATTAAAATTTAAAATAAAAAAAAATAGAAAATACACCTCTCTGTTATATATTTTGTTGTAATAATGCCATAGAAATAGAAAAATATAGTATCATTCTCAGAATGGGGAAAAACTAGCTACAATATTAAAAATATCACGAAAACATCTTTCCTTCCCCTACACGCCGTAATCTTCTACTATTATATTAAATACTGTCTCCGTTCCTCTAAATTTTTTAACGACGTTATGTATGTTGTTTCTATGTGGAACGGTGACATTTGGAAATTTTCTTGCAAATCTTCTGATCACTTTTTACAGATAAATCTCTACCATGAAATCTCTTTGCTATAATGCATATTTCTGTGGTGCCATGTGAGGAAGCTAAATATAAACACTTCACTAACACAATCAAAAGAATAACATGCTACCTAACGGAGAACAATCACTGCTTTATCTAAAGACTTCACTAACAATAGTTTTGAAATTATATATATATTTTTAAATATATTTTATATTGACGTCACAAAAAAAGGCTCCTTGCGTCAAAGTTTTCAAAATTTTTAGTTCATATTTGCTCAGAATCTTGAAAATAGTTATGAGAATAAAAATTAATTAGCTTTTGAGCTCAGTCTAAATAGAGAGACACTATACATTTTTAAAATTTATGAATTTACCATTACAGCGTATTTAATCTAAGTGCAATATGAATAGGCCCGAAGGAACTTAATATCTCAAGTATAATTACAATCATAAAAACAAAAGATTGGATTTTCTTAATTTGCCAGCATTATTTTACCACAGTGTTCCCGTAAATATGTGATGTCTGGTCTGAAGTCAATTTATCTCTTCTCCAGAATAATGTCTATATCTGTGTTTGTGTTGTGTTTCGTACTGACGTTTGACTTGTTTTTACAAATAACATAATTTTATTCATTAAACACTGCACTTTAGCGCCATGTTCAATAGGCTATATGAAAACTGAAGCTTCTACTTATCATTAATAGTACATTACGCAACGAGCCTATAATGGTAGTAATTAAGACGCAAGTATGTTTGTTTATGAAACGAGCGCAAGCGAGTTTCATAATTTTCATACGAGCGTCTTAATTACAATAATAATAATAATAATAATAATAATAATAATAATAATAATTATTATTATTATTATTATTATTGTTATTATTTATTTAACCTGGCAGAGTTAAGGCCATACGGCCTTCTCTAACACTCAACCAGGAGTAAAAACTGCGTTACAAAAACACTACAAATTTACAAAGTACACTACAATTTTACACACAAAACTGAATAAGATAATAATAATAAAATGTAAAAAACAAGTAAGAAGAAATCAGACATAATATATAACATAGAGAAAGAAAGAAAAAAGCATAATAAAATGTGAACAGCAGGTCAAAAATAAATGAGGCATACAAAGTATAAAAAAATAAGACAAGTATTGATAATAATAATAATAATAATAATAATAAATAAGAATAGTAATAATGATAATAACAATAATAATAATAATAATAACAGGCCTAATAGTAATAATAATACTAATAGTAGTAATAAAATAGTGCAGTGCAAAGCATACAATGAATACAATATTTTTAAGTACACACAGTAAGGAAAATTATGATTATATATAGCTCAACTTATCACATTAGAGATATAACATTATCGGAAAATTTGAAAACAAAAATATAAAATAAGTTAAATATCACTACAACATAAAAAAAAATGTGAATACGTGGAAACATGCAATACAACACTTGTCATAATAGTAAGTTAGTTTGGCAACTCGTCATAAGATAATTTTCGAACTTGGATTTGAAAGATTTCAATGTTCGGCAGCCCTTGACTTCAGGAGGCAGAGAGTTCCAGTGACGAGAGGTAGCAACAGTGAAAGATGAGGAATACAGAGATGATGTGTGAAGTGGAATTTCTAGCGTGTTATCGCGTTGTGATCGAGTATTAATATCATGATAGCGAGAGAGAGTATGAAAACGAGCGAATAAATAATAGGGGGATGAAGTGTGCATAATTCGATATAGGAGAGAAAGTGAGTGCAGATTTCTCCTCTCATGTAACCTAAGCCATGATAACTTCTCGAAAGAAGGTGAGATATGATCATAGTATCGAACATTACAAATGAAGCGAACGCACGCGTTATGAACACGCTGTAGTTTCTGAGCGGAATCAATCCTGAGATCACTGAACAAAACGTCCCAATAATCGAAGTGAGGTAGAATGAGTGTCTGTACCAGCGTCTGTTTTAATTTAGATGGATAATGATACAATCTTTTTAGTGAATGAAGAATAGAGAATGCCTTCTTACATGTACATTTAATATGCGTATCTCAACTGAGATTAGATTCGAAATGCACTCCGAGATTTTTATAGGCAAGTTTCATACGACTTTTTATGCTCGACCATATTTCTAACTTGAAATTATTCAAAATTAGGTCATGTTATGGTTATGTGCGAACTGACCTGAATTGTCAGATGTGCGCAGACGCGAAAGTATTGATTTTTTCCGAGGCCGAATGTCATTGACCTTGATAGAGAATAAGATGAACATTAGTCTGATATAACCGGGAAATTGATCTAGAATTGAAAAACGAGATGACAAATTGAATTTATTTGAATATTGTTTACAATTAATGCTAATTATTATAGTAACAGAACATAACCTTCTGCGACAGTATTGGCTTTCCAGCCTCCGTGACTTTTCGCTAATTCTCTTTCGATTGCATATCCGAGAATAATCGATACTTGCAGTTTTATAACGGTACAAATGTGACTTGTCATTGGCTGAACACCTGAACTTTAATGAATAGGTGTACTTTAATGAGGTGCATTAAAGGGCTACTACCAGGTGCATAATTACTACATTTCGGCATGGTCGAGCATAAAAATCTTTATTTTAATCTCGCTTGCGATATGTCATGGTCTGCAAAGTTGTATTGCTGTAAACTAGAGATGAATAAAACTAACGTCAAGGACGCGACGTAATACAGCATTGTCGTGCGGGATTTCGGCTTTGCGGGCGCTGTTAGTCTCGCTTTCTCGATCGTTGTTCATCTTTACTGTAAACCCTTTCTTAATGCAATAGAAGCAATGTGCCTCAGACAGAAAACCGCCCGCCTAAGGAGAGAGTTTTTTTTAAAAAGCTCGTGCACGGAATTACTAGTAAGCATCGCATCTCTGATTTAGGTCGTTAAATTCCTGCATTTAATGGAAGTGATAATTATATTGTATTATATTAATATAATTTAATCAAAACATTCATACACAAATGGTAGCGTTTGGGACTCGTATTCGGCAGATGCAGGTTAAAAATCCCGTGGCCAGCCAATCTGACTGGGGTTCTTCATGTTTCCCTCAGTCACGAAGGCAAATGCCAGATTGGAAATTTACATGCCACGATCCATACCGCCTCAATCACCAGTATCACGAACATTAATCAAACATTTATAATCACTTACATGAACACAAGCCATACGTAATACGTAACCTTGCAGCCCCAGCACCACCACCACCACCACCACCACCACCACCACCACCACCACCACCACCACGCCAGTGCTATGACAGGGCGAGATGCCATACATCTGGTGTGGTGGAAGGCAAATAAATGGAGAGACGAAGAGGTGGGCTGTGTCATACCACCATCACCACCAGCACCACCACCACCACCACCACCTCCACCACCACCACCACCTCCACCACCACCATCTCCACATCTGTACCTTTCCACATAATGTGTAGTACAGGGACATCATTTTATTTTTACTTGCATTTTTATTGTACCTGCATTTCTGTATATACTTCACTCTCACCCCTTGCTCCCGTCAGACACACAAACTTACGGCCGCTGTTGCATTCGAAGTCTTCAAGCAGTGAAGTAAACACTGCAGTGTATAGTGTGTTTCATAAATATGATTGCGTTTTCTATAGAAGAAAGAACCTATATTAATAATATCGTACTAAAAAATTATATTCAAGAAACGATAAATTCAATTTCATAGAATATGCTTCAAAATGTTTTTTAATAATATGCGTACTGAATTGAAGCCTGCATTGTAATGAACGGCAACCATTTTCAGCAACTTGTTTAAAAATTAAGATTAGCTTTTTTTTGAATTGAGGTGGCTAGAAGCAAAGGAATGCTAGTAACATTTGTAATAACATGAGTTAAGTGCATCCAGTGTAAGAAAAAGTATCTAAAATTTTAGTGGCAAAGGGATATTTTAATCGCATCACACATTAAAATTTAAATAAAAAATTTCACCGATTTTAGGAAAGCTTAAATATTTAAACCCAATTCTCTCAAAAGTAACTTAAGTGCACTTACAGCCCTTTACTTATGACCCCCTCAATTTAAATGCACTCTCTATATTGTATGTTAACATCAATAATTAATATGCTAAATAAAGTAGACATTACATAACGAACATAGCCGCCTGAAAAGTTGAGTTTTTGAAAAAAAAAAAATGTTACTACTCTACTGTATTTTGATAAATTCCGTAAAAGTGATAATCAAACTGAAAATCGCAATATCGTATTTCCCTACAACATAAATGGATACACTACTTTTCTCTCCTCCTATACCTAGTAAAATGATTTGTTTACATATTGCACTAGTAACATCAAACTCCTGTAATGGAAGGGGGCAACAGTGTTTCCGAGTATAGCCAGGTTAATGTTAAAAATGTTGGTAAAAATAAAGTGATGTCCCTGTATTACATTAATATAATTTAATCAAAACATTCATACACAAATGGTAGCGTTTGAGACTCGCATTCGGCAGATGCAGGTTAAAAATCCCGTGGCCAGCCAATCTGACTGGGGTTTTTCATGGTTTTTCTCAGTCACAAAGGCAAATGCCAGATTGGAAATTTACATGCCACGATCCATACCGCCTCAATCACCAGTATCACGAACATTAATCAAACATTTATAATCACTTACATGAACACAAACCATCGACAAAACACAATAGAAACTGGGACTTAACAAGAGAAATAACGGCCTACTGGTATACCCACAGATCCTGACAACGCTATATGACCACAGGTGATAAAGCGTGTAAAGATAAACTTAAAATAAATTGCCAGCATAAAGCGACATGTACAAGAAAAAAGCACTGTAACCTGAAACTTCTAAATTAGAAACCTTCTGTGGCAGATGGTAAACCCTTTAACAACATTCCTGATGGAAATAAATAATGCACAAAACAACAAGATCTTTAATACTAAAACCAGGAAACTCCTGATCGTGCATAGTTCTCAATAAAATACTTCAAGTCTCACGCTTTTCACTTTTATTACTGAGAACAAAATGTCTATTTCCTATAGTAATATATCATGTATTAATTTCTTTTATAATTCTGTACTACTATGTCTGGTATATTAATACATTTTAATAATTTTGTTGCAGGATTAATACGTATCCTTGCAGCCCCACCACCACCACCAGCACCACCAGCACAACCAGCACAACCAGCACCACCACCACCAGCACCTCCACCACCACCACCAGCACAACCACCACCACCACCACCACCATCACCACCACCACCACGCCAGTGCTATGACAGGGCGAGATGCCATACATCTGGTGTGGTGGAAGGCAAATAAATGGGAGTGACGAAGAGGTGGGCTGTGCCATACCACCACCATCACCACCTCCACCACCACCAGCACAACCAGCACCACCAGCACAACCAGCACCAGCACCACCACCACCAGCACCACCACCACCACCAGCACAACCAGCACCACCAGCACAACCAGCACCAGCACCACCACCACCAGCACCACCATCACCACCACCACCACACCAGTGCTATGACAGGGCGAGATGCCATACATCTGGTGTGGTGGAAGGCAAATAAATGGGAGTGACGAAGAGGTGGGCTGTGCCATACCACCACCACCAGCACCACCACCACCACCAGCACAACCAGCACCACCAGCACAACCAGCACCAGCACCACCACCAGCACCACCATCACCACCACCACACCAGTGCTATGACAGGGCGAGATGCCATACATCTGGTGTGGTGGAAGGCAAATAAATGGGAGTGACGAAGAGGTGGGCTGTGCCATACCACCACCACCAGCACCACCATCACCACCACCACACCAGTGCTATGACAGGGCGAGATGCCATACATCTGGTGTGGTGGAAGGCAAATAAATGGGAGTGACGAAGAGGTGGGCTGTGCCATACCACCACCACCAGCACCACCACCACCACCAGCACAACCAGCACCACCACCACCAGCACAACCAGCACCAGCACCACCACCACCAGCACCACCATCACCACCACCACCACACCAGTGCTATGACAGGGCGAGATGCCATACATCTGGTGTGGTGGAAGGCAAATAAATGGGAGTGACGAAGAGGTGGGCTGTGCCATACCACCACCGCCACCACCACCACCACCACCACGCCAGTGCTATGACAGGGCGAGATGCCATACATCTGGTGTGGTGGAAGGCAAATAAATGGAGTGACGAAGAGGTGGGCTGTGCCATACCACCACCGCCACCACCACCACCACCATCACCACCACCAGCACCACCAGCACAACCAGCACCACCACCACCAGCACCACCAGCACAACCAGCACCACCACCACCAGCACCACCACCAGCACCAGCACCACCACCGCCACCAGCACCACCACCAGCACCAGCACCACCACCACGCCAGTGGTATGACATGGCGAGATGCCATACATCTGGTGTGGTGGAAGGCAAATAAATGGAGAGACGAAGAGGTGGGTGTGTCATGGCCACCAACAGCTAAGGCCATGACAAGGGAAGTTCCCGCCACACATAATGCCATGGCGAGATGGCAATTGTGTGGTGTGGCATAAGAGAAGAATAACAAGACGGGAAGAGGTGGGCTGTGTCATGGCCACCAACAGCTAAGGCCATGACAAGGGAAGTTCCCGCCACACATAATGCCATGGCGAGATGGCAATTGTGTGGTGTGTCATAAAAGGAGAACATCAAGACGGGAAGAGGTGGGCTGTGTCATGGCCACCAACAGCTAAGGCCATGACAAGGGAAGTTCCCGCCACACATAATGCCATGGCGAGATGGCAATTGTGTGGTGTGGCATAAGAGGAGAACATCAAGACGGGAAGAGGTGGGCTGTGTCGTGGCCACAAACAGCTAAGTCCATCACAAAGGAAGTTCCCGCCATACATAATGCCATGGCGAAATGGAAATTGTGTGGTGTGGCATAAGAGGAGAACATCAAGACGGGAAGAGGTGGGGTGTGTCATGGCCACCAACAACTAAGGGCATGACAAGGGAACTTCCCGCCACATATTTTGCCATGGCGAGATGGCAATCGTGTGGTGTGGCATAGGAGAACATCAAGACGGGAAGAGGTGGGTGTGTCGTGACCACCAACAACTAAGGCCATGACAAGGGAAGGTGCCGCCATGGCGAGATGGCAATCGTGTGTGTGGCATAAGAGGAGAACATCAAGACGGGAAGAGGTGGGGTGTGTCGTGGCCATTAACAACTAAGGCCATGACAATGGAACTTCCCGCCACATATACTGCCATGGCGAGATGGCAATCGTGTGGTGTGGCATAAGAGGAGAACATCGAGATGGGAAGAGGTGGGCTATGTCATGGCCACCAACAGCTAAGGCAATCACAAGGGAAGTTCCCGCCACACATAATGCCATGGCGAGATGACAATTGTTTGGTGTGGCATAAGAGGAGAATAACAAGACGGGAAGAGGTGGGCTGTGTCATGGCCACCAACAGCTAAGGCCATGACAATGGAACTTCCCGACACATATAGGCCATGGCGAGATGGCAATCGTGTGGTGTGGCATAAGAGAACATTAAGACGGGAAGAGGTGGGCTGTGTCGTGGCCACCAACAATTAAGGCCATGACAAGGGAACTTCCCGCCACATAATTTGCCATGGCGAGATGGCAATCGTGTGGTGTGGCATAGGAGGAGAACATCCAGACGGGAAGAGATGGGTGTGTCGTGGCCACCAACAACTAAGGCCATGACAAGGGAACATCCCGCCATGGTGAGATGGCAATCGTGTGGTGTGGCATAAGAGGAGAACATCAAGACGGGAAGAGGTGGGGTGTGTCATGGCCACCAACAGCTAAGGCGATGACAATGGAACTTCCCGCCACACATTTTGCCATGGCGAGATGGCAATCGTGTGGTGTGGCATAAGAGGAGAACATCGAGATGGGAAGAGGTGGGCTGTGTCATGGCCACCAACAGCTAAGGCCATGACAATGGAACTTCCCGCCACACATTTTGCCATGGCGAAATGGCAATCGTGTGGTGTGGCATAAGGCGAGAACATCGAGATGGGAAGAGGTGGGCAGTGTCGTGGCCAACAACGGAACTTCCCGCCACATATTGGCGAGATGGCATCGTCTGGAGTGGCGTTAGCCGAGGACCTGGCGAGGCAAAGAGGTGATGTGTCGGGGCCACCAACAAGAAAAGCTACTTGAACGAAATTTTCCGACACATATATGCTATGGCAAGATCAAGACATTTTAACACGCAGTGGATTTTATTTGATGATAAATTAACTGTTGCCGACCGAAAAATTGCATTGGAATGAATACATATAAATCGTCTCATGTTTCTTATATTTGTTTTGTTAATAACTTTTTAATTTATTAGTTCTAATTTTATTGTAGGGCCTACCTCTGTATTTTTCAGAGAAACAATTTTCGAAATAAACTCTTTTAAAATGAAATCCTACCAAATTAACCAAAGATCAATGTAATTGAGGGACTAGGTGCAAGAAGGGCATTTTAGAGGATATGCCCTTTTTGAGTAAAACGCTTTATTGAGTTCTCTGATTTGTTATGCATATGATCACCAAGTTATAGCTCAATATTATAATCATAGTGATCAGGAGTACCCAAAATATAAAGACGTGCATAGGTAACATCATTAGGAATTGAATTTTCAACATCAATTTTCTCGAAACTTGCATTTGAGAGAAGTGCCTTTCTTGCACCCGACCCCTCAATTAATGTTATATGACACTGAAAGCAAAACTTGGGAGATGTGAAAGTAATGGTTTTAATTTTCTGCCGTCACTTGCACTTAAGTTGTACTTTAAAATCCTGTGTTCAACATGTAGTTGTCTCATATACCCATAAACGGGAGGGGCTTTATGAATAGATTAAATAAAGTAATTACTAAAATCCTTTGTCCATTGACAAGTAACGAAAAACGAAGGAATTATTTGGAAGAATTAGGGGTGGAATTGATTAATTAAGAATGGATTTAATGGTTAGGGATTGAATGGGATGGAAAGATAGATAGATGGATTGATGAATGAGGGATGGATGGATGGATTGAATGAATGACGGGTAATGGAAAGTTGAAATGGCATTAATTAATAAGGGAATGATGAAAGGATGAAAGATGAAATGCATGAGAGAGGGTTGAATTGGAATGGATGACTGTTATGCGGCTTGTGTATTTTCGTTTGGTGAGAACCATTATAAAATGATGAGAGAGTTGAAAAATTTTTTCTCCTTGAAAAAGATCAAAATTAAATCGTAGATAGACCTAATAGGCTATATTCAATTATTTCAGTATTACTATTTTAAAAATCCAGTTGGAAGCAATTCTATGCCCCAAGTTTAATATATTATCGATACTGATAACTATACCGCGGATTTTTTGGTTCTTAAAATGTATTGTAGGTGGCTAATACAAGCTGTTTTAGTACCTCGTTAGACTTTATAAAACATAAAGTAGGCTCTAAAATATAGGATGGGAAAACACTATAGATAATAAAAAATTTCTGAGAATGTTAACAGGTTAGGAAATTTACTGACAAATTCCAGAGATGTAAAAGTGTACTACAATATTGAGGCACATGTCACAAGCCGGAACACGTGGCTTATCCCTTCCTTTCACCCCACACGTCATAGGATATGGTAGGGGGAGAGAAAAGTGTGCTTACGGACGTCAGAGATACATAATTCAAGACCGGGGAACAAACTCTTTCCTCATGCTTCCACACCTCTCTTCCTCAATTCTGCAATCCTGACGTAGGCAAATGAAACCAACATTAGACCTAGATATAGGATTGTAAACTATATTTAGCAGTACTTGATTGTCCAAACTGTGTTTATATAAGAGATTGAACTTTATCATAGGCACTGGTACTATCACTTAAAATAATATGTTTAAACGTAAATGCATTTTGAACGCCACAAAAATTCTTTCAAGTATTCAAACCATAGTTGATTTGGCAATAAATATTTCTTAAATCTTCTCTAAGTGTTCTAGAGAAAAAGTTTGGCGCTTGTCGATGAATTAATAAGCCTTCATCTGCTTGATATTTTCTTATTGTAATATTAGGCCTAACGCATTCATCTAATAGTGTCCTGAAAAGAAAATCGTAACTCTGAACTAAAGACAAGGAAAAACTACGAAAAAAAACATACAACTAACCTCTTTCTTACATGCCTTGCCGAATATAATTTTTACATTTGTCGAAAAGTTCGGAAATTCTTGACGCCACTGTGTTAAGGCTCGTCTCCACTATTAAACATTTAACAACAAGTTAAATATAACATGTTGAATTTAATATGTATATAGACATTTCAAGTCTCAATTGACTTAACATGTTAACTGAGTATGTTGAAGTTAACACTTTTAACATGTTGGCGTGTTTTCCAGCAGCAATGGAAAACATGTCATGTCAATTCATTTGCTCGTGTAGCGTCGGTACAGTTCGGCAAAGTTCGTACAGTTTCCATAGCAACAAATAACTTCCAATTTTTTGGCGCGTATCTTGATTATATTTTTATACTATCTTTGGTTCTTGGTGTTGGCTGTAAGTTGTTCGAGGTAATGGAATGGACGAAACAAAATACGTTAGAATAAAATTATTGCATGATGGAAAGGCCTTGTTTGTGGATGTATCTGCAAAAAAATATAGAGACAAAACAAAGACAAATGAAACCAGCATTAGACCTAGATATAGGATTGTAAACTATATTTAGCAGTACTTGATTGTCCAAACTGTGTTTATATAAGAGATTGAAGACAAAACAAAGAAGAGAACTGGAATTATTATTTAACTGTTCTCCAGAATACAATAGAATTTTCGCACTCTCGTCGTACGCTAAACGTTAATGCTGTGTTGACGTCGGTAATGGTCGTATTTGGTGACGTATGTTAACGTTCGTAAAGCTTCGGAAAGAATAATTATACGATATTACCCGCTCCTTTAACGTCTATCATGTCGTAGGTCCTATGATAATCAATTGCGCTGTAATTTTTTTAATTGAGATGAAATGGCTGCTTTTAAATTGTGTCTTTCTTTGAAGTAACAGGAAGTATTTTTGCAGCACTATATTAAAATCGTGTTCTGACATTCTCAGCAAGTTTTTGAATTCAAATCGATCTTCAACTTTAGGCTCGTTTAGAATGTCTTCTGCATTGTGTCTTTTACTAAGATACTGCCGCACTCACATTGTGATTTTCTTCCTTTCCAAGCAATAAAGGCAATTACAAAAGTCAAATCATCATCTGAGTCCATTGTCCAAGGTTTGAAAATAAGACATTATCTACATTAAAATGTTATGGACTTTTTATGGTGGACTACGCAAAGAAAGTCAAGTTTAACATGTTTAACATTGTGGACAAAGCGTTAAATGAAATTAACATTAATATGTTCAACATGTTGAGATGTTAACTGTAAACAATTTAACATTTAACATGTTGTTAAACTTGGCATTGTCACTACTTCACCATAGTGACAAGATTGTTGTTAGGTCAAGTCGTCAAGTTGTTAGGCCAAAAGATGGTAATCGCTCGGCCACATTAACTTATAGCTCAAATCTTCTGCACGAGTGTTTGAACATCCACCCTGCATCCTGAATCTCGCACCCTGCGATTACCATCTATTCGTACACTTCAAGAAATTCCTGTCCGGTCAGTATTTTCACAGGGACAGAAGTGCAGACGGCTCCCTTACACTTGTTCCGATCCCAGCGGCAGACTTCTACGACACGAGAATAGAAAAGTTGATCCCACAGTATGTCAAATGTCTCAATTTCGGTGGGGAATATGTTAAAAATAGCTCAACAATTGCTGTTGGCTATCTCCTCCAGGAAATGGTTCATGAAATTGTGTCTTTTTTCTCTAAACGGCCACGGGAAACTTACTTTCTGGACACGCCTCGTACAGTGCAGTTTCCGAAGTTGTTTTTGTTTTTTTCAAATTGATCTCTGAATGACTAATCCTGATTTTGATCTCAGTAGAACAAAGAAATGTCAAATGTTCTAAAGGAACAGCTTGAAGGACCTGTGTACAGCGAGAAACTAATATTCTTGCAGGAAAATCCGGCGCAGTTCCTTGCAACATGTACATTTGTTGATACAGAACGTTCATTTTCAGCATACAAAATTGTTCAGAACTTCCGCATCAAATTCTGAGGGATGATAGGTCTTGCATTGAGGACAATTCTTTGTCAGACAAAACATTTTCTGAGCCGTGTCGTTTAGGAGATATTCTTAAACAACAATTGTTCAGGTGATTCAATTTCAGCAATATCTTGTGAAAATGTTCACCGCGTTCGTCACTGAAGTGCTAAGATTTTGAGGCGGATACGTCTAAGTGTAAATGCAAGAAATAAATATGTACAGACACTGTATCCAATGGAGGTGGAAATCTAACTTGCTTATGGACTGTTGTTGGACAATTTGCAAGAACGGCAGAGAAACACACATCTAATCGGCATGAATAATGTGACACGATCTACGAGTTGACCGCGTCACGAATTAGAATGACGATTACCATCGTAAGCAGTATGTTGGTAGCACTGGATACATTCTAATCTAGATACATCAGTCATGTAGTGTTGTGAAAAACTGAAGAGATGTATCGTCTTTATCTACGGTGATAAAACCGTTAGGAAAAAATGAAATGTTTAGAAACATTGAACTTTTGTACTACATTTGCAATGCTGGCACCTCATATCTGATCAGTATCACACAAGGAACATTCACTACACGTAGTCAATGTTTCAATTTGTGCTTGTCTGTTATTTGGATGGTTACTGCCACTACAAATCTATCGTGTTTAATCTCACATCCACACACACTTTGGAGAACTTCATCGAAAGTATATTGTTTAACAATGTTCCATGTTACAGTCATCATTTCACATAAACTGTTTTCCTCGAAGAAAGGTCATCACTATCATCAGATTTTATATGCAACGTTTCGAAGGTGGATAAAATCCTGTTCGCAAAAAACAAAACAGAGGAAATGTATAACAGAACGGCGGAATTGATGTTAGAGGATAAAAATTCCCTCCGGCGCCGGGTCCCTGGTTCTACCAAGCGCTCTAACCATTGGGCTACGCCGAAGTTCAATCCACAGCACCGGATCGAATTTCTCTCTTTCAGTGTTTTTCCCTTTATTGTCTGACTCCAAGTTCGACATGTATGTCGACATTTTATATTAAGTCAACTGCCATTATACGAGAAGCGCACTCAATTGAGTGACTTGGTGGCCGAGATTCCACAGTAATATGCACTGTTATGCGAAGACTATACTTAAAGAATAATTTTAGATCGTACAGAATATATTTTATGGTAACAATTGATATTAGAAGAGAAAAATTTACTCCGGCGCCGTGGATTGAACTTCGGCGTACCTCAATGATTAGAGCGCTTGGTACGTAGAACCAAGGACCCGGGTTCGATACATACATACGTACGTACGTACGTACATACATAGCTACATACATACATACATACATACATACATACGTGTTCTGCCCATGGACAGGTCTTTCACTACAAACCCAGTATTCTCCAATCTTTTCTATTTTCTATCTTCCTCTTAGTCTCCGCATATGATCCACATATCTTAATGTCGTCTATCATCTGATATTTTCTTCTGCCCCGAACTCTTCTCCCGTTCACCATTCCTTCCAATACATCCTTCAGTAGGCAGTTTCTTCTCAGCCAGTGACCCAATCAATTCCTTTTCCTCTTCCTGATCAGTTTCAGCATCATTCTTTCTTCACCCACTCTTTCCAAAACAGCTTCATTTCTTATTCTGTCTGTCCACTTCACACGTTCCATTCTTCTCCATATCCACATTTCAAATGCTTCTTTCCGCTTCTCTTCACTTCGTCGTAATGTCCATGTTCCTGCCCCATACAATGCCACACTCCACACAAAACACTTCACTAGTCTCTTCCTTAGTACTTTTTCCAGAGATCCGCAGAAGATGCTTTTGTTTCTATTAAAACGTCCTACGTCCTTGCTATCCTCCTTTTGACTTCCTGGCAGCAGCTCATGTTACTGCTTATAGTACACCCCACTTGCTCTACTGCCTCATTTAGAATTCGCAAGTTTACTTTGTTTATTTTTCTTGTGACAACCATGTTCTTCGTCTTCTTTGCATTTATCTTCATCCCATACTGCTCACAGCTGTAATTTAGATCCAGTAGTATATCCCTTGTATACACACATACACATATTATATACTTATAGATCAATTCCATGAAAATGTCTTACTGAGGTGAACTTCTTGAAATTGATGTAGGACTATATTTGTTGAAGAAATATGTTTCTTTATACTTTAAATTGCCTTATTTCGTAAGACAATGTTTCAAATACTCTTTCGTTTAGTCTATAACTTGCTGTAGTTCATGTCATGTTCCAAACACTTAAAAAAACACGTATGAACCCCGGGAGCGATTTACTTGAATTTTTGTATTTGGGAAGGTGCTTTCAGAAAAATTTTCTTAACGTTACCTATAAAGCTATCGACGTCACAATAAGAAGAGCGGATTACTTCCGCCACCCTATGGAGTCCATGTGCTAAGGAACTTAGGATATATTATTTTTATGTCCTTGGCCGCCTTTCTCACATAGGGCGCAGCGTCTGTGATACCTGATACCATTGGGCCACAAAATACCCATAGCATTAGAAAATACAGTTGTCATTGTTGTGTGGTTCACCTTTACTGTCGTCTCACACATTAGTAAATATTTCTTTCCAGTAGAGTTAGGTATAAGTGTTCCTACAATTAAGTTACATTTACGACGAACCTCCCTGTCACATCTGTTGTTTCATCCATATTAACGTATATTTTGTTGTCACCCACTTCGTTTCTGATTTTGTTCACAAAGTCCTGGTACAAGGGGAGGGGGAAGTAATTTTTCCGTAGTGTTGACTCGCTGGAAATATGTTGCTTTGTATATTTACGTAGAAAACCTCGAAAGTGTGGATTATTTAATTTTTAATGGAATATTTGCACCGATCATCATAGCACACAAGTTGCTGCAAAATATCGCATTTGAATTTGCATCCGATTTTGACGGATTCTCTTGTATGCATTCCCTGTGATGTCTGCTGTTGCAGTGCCTTTCTAATTGCCATTTTTTCGTAGCTCTTAACTTTACTTTACATATATTACACTAATTATTTCTCCTTCACTGCTGAAGATATTACCTCCGAACTGGTGTACAAGCGTTCACTTTGCAAACGTTTTTCCTTAGGCATTCTGGCAGTTTATAAATAACAACACAAACACCACACGCTTGTTCCTAACTGCTCTGTTTACCTGTAGGCCCATTACTATGCGTAGTTCATCGTATTCACAAATAGCATTCGCTTTCACTAGTAGTAGCATACGCCACTGTTTGCGAAGAGGAACGTGATGTTCCTACAACATAGGCTACTGTATAATTCTTTACCCACTGTCTGTACCTAGGGAACACGTGCCGTGACATTCTGCTATCTGCATCAGTAACATGAAGTCACGGAACCTGGTCACTCTGATCCGCCCTCTGCTCATGAGGCAACTAGGCCAGGAGATAATGTGGTAGGCCTATAATGTCCAGTTCCTTTTCCTCTCCAATGCATAGACCTACATCGCCGATTACCTACATATTCCACTAATCAGACTTCAGATGCACACAAAAAATTTTTTCTTCCTCTGACTCATAGGCTAAGAATGTAATTATGGACAGATAATACTATAATAATAATAATAATAATAATAATGCAAATCAGGATTTCAGGTATAACTCCCTGTAAAGTTGATTTGAATAATTTCAAGGGAAAAATTGTTCCGGAGCCGGGTATCGAACCCGGGACCTTTGGTTTAACGAAATTATTCAAATCAACTTTACAGCGAGTTATACCTGAAATCCTGATTTGCATAATACTCGTCACTGTTCGTTAACAGAAAACCACAATTTAAGTCACACGGAGTTAGTGTGCACTCGAAGTTGGTTGCTTGACTGTTGTCGGCCCACTTTGAGGTCTGTGGATATAGAGGGAAAAATTGGATCGGTGTCGGTTAGAGTTCCCGGGTAGCTCAGTGGTAGAGCGTTGGTACGTTAAACCAAAGGTCCCGGGTTCGATACCCGGCTCCGGAACAATTTTTCCCTCGAAATTATTCAATAATAATAATAGTAATAATAATAATAATAATAGTAATAGTAATATTAATAGTAATAATAATAATAGCCTAATATAATATAGGCCTATAATAAAAACATAGGCCTAAGTAATAATATGACAAAAATAGGGGAAGTCCGTGTAACTTGGACCAGTGTGTAACTTGATCCAATGATGCAATCACTATTTCCAGGATAGTTTGCAAGGTACTTTATACAGCGCTTTGAACCTTCTACATGGTAGGCAACTGTCCATAAATCTCATTATGCAGGGTTGGCTTGACGCGGTCATAACGGTGTCGAACATTCTGTCCCCAAATTCTTCAAATCTTTTCACAATAGTTTGACAGCGTGTTGTGCGAAGACGTTTAGAAATACAAGACTGCCTTATACATACGAAGAAATACCAGTGTTGGAGGTAAGTTGAGTGAAATTTATATCAATGTTTGTAAAGTAGTTTTTACATAAATAATTTTTAAGTGTTTCTTTTACAATGCGTGTAAATTGAACCATCACAAAGCGTGTAACTTGAGCCAATGCTAAAATGTACCTACCCTTATAATATAACAAATTTAGAAGATAAAATTGTCCATTATGTCTTCACTAGTGTGAATTTCCAAAAATCAGAGGTCAGTGGATGAAAATTTTGTAAGGATATATAATTAAAATATTATTTATATAATATTATATAAATAATAATATTATAAAACATTACTTTAGTTTATTTCAATATTTTATTTCTTAAATTCTGTAATAAGACTTCGTTTCATCTGGTGGGTCGACAATTACAACTTTTTAACAAATTCTGCTTTCGCCATTACTTTACAGATGACTACAAGACAGGCAAGAAAAGCGAAGGGAGTGTATGGGAAGTGGAAAGAAGAAAATCTGCAACTCGCTTCAGTTGCAATATCGGAAGGGGTTGGCGTCAATGAGACTGCACGAAGATATAATATACCTAGTGCCACACTTAAAAGATACAACAAATGGAAGGACGCTAAAATTAGACAGCCCGGTCACCCACTTGACTTGCCACAAGAGGTGGAAAATGATCTTGTGACATATCTTCTGCAGCTAGAAAAAATGTGCTATGGGTAAATACATTACAGCAAAATGTATATTAGGGCCTACTTTAGACCTACAACTTAATTCAATCAAACTTAATATAGGCCTAATACTTAATCTGCTTATTCTTTAATTTCAGATTGACACGAAGAAGTGTTATGAAATTAGCATATGAGATTGCAGAGAAGAATAAACTGGCCACTTGGTTCAACAGGGAAACGAAGTCTGCCGGCAAAGAATGGTTTTCCGGCTTTATGAAGCGCCATCCCGAACTTAGCCTTAGGCAGCCAGAAGCCACATCACTTGCCAGGGCTTCAGGATTCAACAGGGTTGTCGTCGGCAAGTTCTTTGACACATCGGAACACCTTGTCGACCAACAAGAGAAGACTTTGGCACAGAGGGGAAAACCTCAGGTTGGAGCCATTTCTTCTTGTGAGTGAGGTCAGAATGTGACAGGAGTGTATGCCATGAGTGCGAGTGGCTTCTTTGTACCTCCTATGCTGATTTACGCTAGGAAAAAAATGATGGAGTCTCTCACATTTGGAGCGCCTCCTAACACCATCTTCCGCTGTCAGGATAAGGGATGGATGGATTCTGACACATTCTGTGAATGGATTAGACACTTCATTAGAACTGTCAAACTCAGCCCTCAGGAGAAAGTCCTGTTGATTTTAGATGGTCACAGTAGCCATACGCAATCGCTGAAAGCGATTGAGATCTGCCGTCAGTACGGGGTAATTATGCTATCCCTACCGTCGCACTGCACGCTCCGTCTCCAACCACTGGATGTGTCGTTCTTCAAACCTCTGAACACATTCATGTCAGCTGCCATATCAACGAAGATGAGGGAACTTCCAGGACAGCGGCTGAATGTCCAGCACATTGCCTCACTGGTAGGAGTGACATTCCCCAGAGCAGCAAATATGCAGATTGCAATGAATGGCTTTAGGCACACTGGTCTTTGGCCTGTCGACCGAAATGTGTTTTCAGAGGCTGATTTCGCGCCTTTTTTGGTGACCGATCGGCCTTTGAATGGTAAGCCATCAGCATCAGCATCTCGGCCAGCAGAAGAAGTGGAAGGAGCAACAACAGCAGCATCAGCAGAGAAAAAGATGGGAGACAATGTGGAGCTACTTTCTGGTCTCACAGAATATGTATCACTGAAGGAAATAAGCCCTTTGCCTTCGTCTTCCAAATCTGGACAGAGAAAATCCGGAACGAGATACAATGCATCTGGCGTGGTGCTGACGGCTACGCCACACAAGAATGCTCTGCAGCAACAATCAGATGGGAAGGCCGCAAAGAAGAGAAAATTATTTGATTTGAAAGTTAAGGTGACATCCAAAACACGCTGTGTTATTTGTGGTGAAAGTGAGAACAAAGACTGGATTCAGTGCAATCGGTGTGGAAAATGGGCCCACGAAGAATGTGCAACAATTACAGATGAACTATTTTATTACTGTTGTATGTGAAATAATTGCTTGACACAAATTTTTGTTTGAATAAACAACATTATAGGAGTTAAATGTGTTTAATATGCCTGGTCCAAGTTACACGATCCTCTGGTTCATATTACACGACCCTGGCTCAAGTTACACGACTTCGAAATTTTGATTAAATTTTATTTTTGAAGTATTAGAATTAAAATTAGTGAAGTCATATTTTATTTAGGGATTTATTATGGCAATCTACCATCATAAAAAATTCAGGACATTTTTCTCAATATGATAAGTGAGTTACGGCCATTCAAACTTAGGTGGTCCAATATACACGGTCTTCCCCTATACCTATAACTTATAATATAATAATAAGAATAATGATAAGTAATGAAGCAGATTTTCGACTTAGACCTTCTTTGTTTTGGCGACAAGTCCTACGAGGACCGCAGCCGTGGAAGGTGTTCCGTAATCCCACAATCTATAATATTTTCGCTGTAAGAAAAATCCTAATGTAAACAATAGCACGTGACTGAAGTGAGGCTTCATTGGCCACTTTTTGGCGCCATAGATTCTCAGTACGTGTTCCCGCCTACTGTTATACATTCTGTTTCATGTTAAACATTTCCCGTTACTCGTCAAGTAGGCCTAACCTCACTACTAAGTTATGCATTCATTTGCTTAGGAAACATTTACTTTATAATTACTCTAATTAAAACTAACATAACTTATTTTATACATTTAAGACTATCTGTTTGTCTTCGCTTTTGAGAGGGTTTCCATTCTTATGTTTAATAACCTCACACACCGAGGATGCAGAAGCCATACTTCAGTACCATGTGCTTACGTGAACAACTACGAGCTCAAGTGACGCCAGCTTGTTACAAGAACAGACTACCTCGGTATTACTGTTGGTATTCATCCGCATTCATAGTACATAACAAAATATAAAAGTAGCTTTTCTTTTACATATCGTTTTACATATGAGTGAAGTTATATGTTTCATTGTATTTAACAACTAGAATTCAATTTTTTATTTTCAAATAATACCAGATGATAGTTTCCAAATAAGGACTATATTTTCCTGCGTCGTGTGAGTGTTTCGACTGGGAGGCAATCACGGGTATGACAGCCACGTGCTTGTGTTTACATTAGGATTTTTCTTACAGCGAAAACAGTATAGTAGGCCTAGGCTTCTACAGTCACGAAGCTTGAGTTGTTGAGGGTACTAGGAACAATAGACTGTGCCGTACTATTTCGCATTGTTTGTGATGAGGCGATAGTAGCGATCCTAGTGGTGGATGCATATTTACTACGTATTGAGCTTCGTGACTGTATATACTAGACTGCGGTAATCCCGTCCACCATGGCGCGCGTCTAAACGCCGCCTCCTGTTTTCTATAGATTTATGTGGTTTAACTGTAGAAACAACCTCATTAGTCCAAATAAATTTGAAGAATGATAACTGAAAGACAATAGAATAATGGATCTTCAAACTTTTAACTTTCTCTCCTGCAAAAAAGTAAAATGAGACATCAAATTTTTCCCTATGACATAAGTCTTAATAGAACCACGCTCTGCCTGATATAAACTTGATACGCCACTGACTGTCGCTAGTGTTACTGCTGCTCACATGTACAGCAATACTACGGCCATTTTGTAAGTGTAGCTGCGTTTTCTTATTATTTTTTTATTCGGATATCAGTCGGCAATGTCTAACTGGAGATAAACATTTTAGCATCACTGTTTCTCCACGAACTCAATAGGCCCTGTTCAGGTCTAGCGGCTTGTCATAGTCTTCTTCTTCTGCCAGACAAAGTTCAGGCCTTCAGACCTGTTACGAGGCTAAAAACTGGTCGACCCCTGTCATACGCCACTAATACCCTGAAAAAATCGTAGAGGATTTACAGTCACATACGTACATATTGGAGTAAGTACAAAACAAAATTAAGCAGAGGGTTATGAAATAAGTTAGGCCCACTAATGTGTTAATCTTAGGCCTATGCCTGACAGACCTAAGTAGCCTAAATGTGGTAACAAACATTGGCAAGAATAAAAGAGACGGTTTCAGAACAGCCTGAAATGTGTTTGCCTATCCAATAATTCTATATAGCTACATGTTTAACTAAGGATAAATCAGTCTGATTTGAAGTTGATAAGATAACTCAAGCCGAAACATTGTACCGCATTTCCCGACATCAGTACGTCGTACGGACATGAGTTTCTCTTGCTCTTTTTCTACATTCCTCAATTGGTGTAAGCCCTACATGACACAAGAATGAGCCCGGAAGTACAAAAAGAATGGCCGCAAAGAAACTGAGACAAGTAAGGAGTTACGCAAAGTAGGCTATTAGGCCTAGGCCTACATCTTTTCGAGTTGTTATGTCCAGCTCTTAACTTGGTAGGCCTACAACTTGTTGTCCGTATGATTTCTCTGAACATTTCAGCTGCCACAATGTGAGTTAAACCCATTTAGTCTATGTCCGTAACATTTTGAAAAATGATAGCCTATTTTTTCGGTGTAGGGAAGAGGGAGGCAGGTTGGCTCAAATTGTCGTGATGTATATAGGGGATAACGTTACCCATCTTCACTATATTACATTTAATCCGTAGGCCTATCAAGGATAGTATTAGGCCTGTTACTAATTTCGTTTATTAAATAAATGCATCAAGTAAGAGATTTTAGTCAGATGGTAAATTCCGAACTCGTCATTTGAAATATCCCTCAGATTTGCTTGTCTAAATTAAAATAAAATGACCACCATGTAGCATTCCTAATAATGAAGTGGCTTCCACGAGAATTCACGTATTTGGTCATCAGACAAACGCAATACAATACGGGGAACAACATGGCATCCAGCGAAAATCGGAATAGGTCCATGGTTTGCCACATCAAGAGCACGAATCACAGAGCTGATCTGATCCACCGTTGCCGTCATATTACATAATATCTACTGTTCCGAGTCAGTGTATCCATTCTCCACCTAGCTAATGTATTACCTGAATGTTGTGATGAGAAAGTGAGTGTCAAACATACAGCCCGATGTTTTAGATTATACAGGAATGTATTTTGTGCGGAAAACATAAATTTATAATTTTCCTTGTTTTGTAGAATTTCTTAGAGAAACGTATAGTAATTAATTGCTCATATCCTCATTTCTTAAATTTTTTTTCTATACAATCTTAGAAATTTTGACACAAGTCATGGCAAGAGGGTGTTTGTTTATTTATTTATTTATTTGTTTATTTACTTATTTATTTATTAGTTTATATATTTATTTATTTATTTGTTTATTTGTTTACTTATTTATTTATTTGTTTATTTATTTATTTATTTATTTATTTGTTTATTTATTTACTTATGTATTTATTTATTTGTTTATTTATTTATTTGTTTATTTACTTATTTATTTATTTGTTTATTTATTTACTTATGTATTTATTTGTTTATTTATTTACTTATGTATTTATTTATTTATTTATTTGTTTATTTACTTATTTATTTATTTCTTTGTTTATTTATTTATTTATTTATTTATTTATTTGTTTATTTATTTATTTGTTTATTCACTTATTTATTTATTTGTTTGTTTATTTATTTATTTATTTATTTATTTTTTTTTATTTATTTGTTTGTTTATTTATTTATTTGTTTATTTATTTATTTATTTTTTATATTTTTATTTATTTATTTGTTTATTTATTTATTTGTTTATTTATTTATTTGTTTATTTATTTATTTGTTTATTTATTTATTTGTTTATATTTTTATTTATTCATTTATTTATTTGTTTATTTATTTATTTGTTTATTTATTTATTTATGTATTTGTTTGCTTATTTGTTTATTTATTTACTTATTTATTTATTTGTTTGTTTGTTTATTTATTTCTTTATTTATTTGTTTATTTATTTATTTATCTGTTTATTTATTTATTTATTTGTTTATTTGTTTATTTGTTTATTTATTTACTTATTTAATTATTTGTTTATTTATTTATTTGTTTATTTATTTATTCATTTGTTTATTTATTTATTTATTTTTTATTTTGCTAATAATTGTAACAAAATATAATATGAGCAGAAAAACTTTAGCTCGCCCCTGAAAGAGTAGAACTCGTGCTCAGGGGCGGATTCCTGTATTGAAATTAATAATTATACAATACAATTTGTCTTATGTCTACTGTGCAATTAGAATATATAAATTTAAATGTACAATTTTTCAATTTTTATAAAATGCATACATAACTTTTTAAATTTAATACTAGAACTATTAGAATTGACAAGGTTAGGATATTTAAATATAAATTTGTTATATATTCTTGGGCCTAAATTACTACTATGATTGAATACTGTAACAGTATTGCATTTTGGTTCAAACAATCTTAAAGAATACATACCTTTTCTTTCATAACTATGAGAATACAATTCAAAAATATTTCGATTTGTATGTATCGATTTTATTAATACAATATAATAGATTTGTCTTACGTTAAGTACATTAAAGTCTAGAAACAAATTTTGAGATGGAAAATCAATAGGTTTATGAAGACATATTTTAATTATTTTCTTCTGTCATAAATAAAGTGGATTAAAATTGGATTTAAATGAGCTACCCCATCCTATAATTCCATACATAATTTGATTGAAATAAAGTTAAATATATTGTGCATAGGCCTAATAAACTTATTGACAAGTAATTCCTCAATAAAACAAAATAATATACTATTTTACGTAATTTATTACAAAGGTAATTATTAATGTGTTGGTTCCATTTTGAATGATTATCGAAAATTATGCCTAAATACTTAACTTCAGAGGACTCTTTAATAATCGGACATTTACACTGTATAAGACAACAATCAGAATTATGTAATAATACTTAATACAGATGTAGGAGTTGTTTGTCTTAGTACATGCAATAATACTATATATGAGTTTGATGATTTTAACGTATTCCTATTAACTGGAGTAAAATGCTACTGTCCACTTTTATTTGTATTTGTGAAGAGAAATGCTGTTACCTCTGCAAATTCATATGAAGAATTCTATTCCGAATGTAGAAGTTGTAAGTGTATGTGTCCTGCATTTTCTTCTTGTACAACTAGCAGTCTCTTCTTTTCTGTACAAAGAAGTTCCACCATATATTCTGGAAAATGTTACGTGCTATATGGTAGGTCTATATTACTTGATCTAATGAATAATCGTAGTTATGCCCACAAACATTAAGGTTATGTATAAAATAACAGAGATATCTCTTACGTTTAAAAACAATATCGTATATTAAATCATTTTATTTATGTACGATATAAACTGGATATAATTCATAGCATGAAGAACTAGCTGAAAATTAAAAATGTTATGCGTATAATGAGAAATATGTGTCGTATTCATGATATACTGCATCTACACATGCAATGTGATGAGAATATTGAAGAAATCAAGTTGAAAATGCACTTTCAGCTAAGATGCATGCACATTTTGTGTCTACATGGTGCGCCGTGATGAACGTCATCTTTACTATGTGGCCCTTATTTTATTGAGCTACCCTTGGAAATTGTGACAAATGGCATAAAATGAATGTCTGCAAAATTTTACAAAAATAAAATCATATTTAGAGATCGCTACCGTAGTTCAAAATTTTCAATTTAGCGTATTAATAAACATACCCAATTACCCACAAATACGAAATAATTATTATATATTTTACAATACTTTAACTTAAATTCCTCTAATTTACTTTTATTTGTTAGAATACCCACCGAAAATGAAGGTTGGTTTCCCCAAGTCCACCATACCTTGAAGATTCAAGAAAATTTAAGAAAAATTTTTGCTCCTAGAAATTCAGCAGTGGATCAATTAAAATATATGGGATCGTTTCTCCACCAAACTGGTACATGCTTTAAAGATGTGGCAAACCGTGTCGTACCAGCAAGAAACGCTATAAAACAACTTAATGGTTTGCTTTGGAATAGGAATGTTAGAATGAAGACAAAGAAAATGATACTTGATGTAATTGTAGAGAGTGTCTTGACTTACGGAGGGGACAGCTGGACTCTGACAGAAAGACAAAAAGACCGTGTTAGATCTGTGGAAAGGGATGGACTGAGAAGGGGTCTATGCATATCTCGTCTCCAGAGGGTCAGAAATGACACGATTTTGGAAAAGTGGAACATACAAGAAGATGTGATCGACCGTTTGGAATGTCAAAGGTTTCAGTGGTATGGACATGTTCAGAGGATGCCCGAGGAACGATGGCCTAAAAAAAAAATTTGAATTGGTCACCCCAGGGAGGAGAAGAAAGGGACGACCTCGACTTACATGGAGAGGAGGAGTTTCTGAGGCCATGGAGGCTAGAGGGTTGGAAAATAGATCTTGGGATGACCAAAAACAATGGAAAAGGGGATTAAAAGGCAACCGCTGTAAGTGGAAACGCCTATAAAAGTAAAAGTAAGTAAGTAAATTCAGCATCCTATTCTTATTGTTCTCCTCCTTGTAAAAATGTTGTTAGCCTTCAACTAGCACAAACTCTTGATCGTACTTGTTAGCCTTCAACTAGCACAAACTCTTGATCGTACTCGTTAGCCTTCAACTAGCACAAACTCTTGATCATACTCGTTAGCCTTCAACTAGCACAAACTCTTGATCGTACTCGTTAGCCTTCAACTAGCACAAACTCTTGATCGTACTCGTTAGCCTTCAACTAGCACAAACTCTTGATCGTACTTGTTAGCCTTCAACTAGCACAGACTCTTCATCGTACTTGTTAGCCTTCAACTACCACAAACTCTTGATCGTACTCGTTAGCCTTCAACTAGCACAAACTCTTGATCGTACTCGTTAGCCTTCAACTAGCACAAACTCTTGATCATACTCGTTAGCCTTCAACTAGCACAGACTCTTCATCGTACTTGTTAGCCTTCAACTACCACAAACTCTTCATCGTACTTGTTAGCCTTCAACTAGCACAAACTCTTGATCGTACTCGTTAGCCTTCAACTAGCACAAACTCTTGATCATACTCGTTAGCCTTCAACTAGCACAAACTCTTCATCGTACTCGTCAGCCTTCAACTAGCACAAACTCTTGATCGTACTCGTTAGCCTTCAACTAGCACAAACTCTTGATCGTACTCGTTAGCCTTCAACTAGCACAAACTCTTGATCGTACTTGTTAGCCTTCAACTACCACAAACTCTTCATCGTACTTGTTAGCCTTCAACTACCACAAACTCTTGATCGTACTCGTTAGCCTTCAACTAGCACAAACTCTTGATCATACTCGTTAGCCTTCAACTAGCACAAACTCTTGATCGTACTCGTTAGCCTTCAACTAGCACAAACTCTTCATCGTACTCGTTAGCCTTCAACTACCACAAACTCTTGATCGTACTCGTTAGCCTTCAACTAGCACAAACTCTTGATCGTACTCGTTAGCCTTCAACTAGCACAAACTCTTGATCGTACTTGTTAGCCTTCAACTACCACAAACTCTTGATCGTACTCGTTAGCCTTCAACTAGCACAAACTCTTGATCGTACTTGTTAGCCTTCAACTACCACAAACTCTTCATCGTACTCGTTAGCCTTCAACTAGCACAAAGTCTTGATCGTACTCGTTAGCCTTCAACTAGCACAAACTCTTGATCATACTCGTTAGCCTTCAACTAGCACAAACTCTTGATCGTACTCGTTAGCCTTCAACTAGCACAGACTCTTCATCGTACTCGTTAGCCTTCAACTAGCACAGACTCTTCATCGTACTTGTTAGCCTTCAACTAGCACAAACTCTTCATCGTACTTGTTAGCCTTCAACTAGCACAGACTCTTGATCGTACTCGTTAGCCTTCAACTAGCACAAACTCTTGATCGTACTCGTTAGCCTTCAACTAGCACAAACTCTTGATCGTACTTGTTAGCCTTCAACTACCACAAACTCTTGATCGTACTCGTTAGCCTTCAACTAGCACAAACTCTTGATCGTACTCGTTAGCCTTCAACTAGCACAGACTCTTGATCGTACTTGTTAGCCTTCAACTACCACAAACTCTTGATCGTACTCGTTAGCCTTCAACTAGCACAAACTCTTGATCATACTCGTTAGCCTTCAACTAGCACAAACTCTTGATCGTACTCGTTAGCCTTCAACTAGCACAAACTCTTGATCATACTCGTTAGCCTTCAACTAGCACAAACTCTTGATCGTACTCGTTAGCCTTCAACTAGCACAAACTCTTGATCGTACTCGTTAGCCTTCAACTAGCACAGACTCTTCATCGTACTTGTTAGCCTTCAACTAGCACAAACTCTTCATCGTACTTGTTAGCCTTCAACTAGCACAGACTCTTGATCGTACTCGTTAGCCTTCAACTAGCACAAACTCTTCATCGTACTTGTTAGCCTTCAACTAGCACAAACTCTTGATCGTACTCGTTAGCCTTCAACTAGCACAAACCCTTGATCGTACTAAGTTCAATAGCAGGAAAGCGTCGTTTTCCATTGCTAGTTGTGCTGGTACCTTTGGTCGTACTGTTACAGATTTAAATGTAAATCATTCATCTATTCGAAGACATCGAGCTAAACATCAAGAAAGCATTGCACAAACATAAAGAATTCCTCAACCCAAACAATCCTCATTGGGACGGGAAACTTCTCCCCGATATAATTGGCAAAAATTTGACAGACTTGCAATTCTTGTTTCTGGAGGTGGAGACGAACAACTTCTTGGTGTTCCAACATGGAACTGGACAAGCTATTGAGAGTGTTGTGCATACTGTATTGAATGATTGCAACATTCAGGGCAAAGTTCTTCCAAGAAATTGATCCAGAGATAGCAAATGTGGCCAGAAATAAGTTCTTTCAACATCTTTGGTACCTACCGGAGGAACTTAGGCCTATAGGGCAGTGGTGGCTGATTGACTGAGGCAAGTGAGGCCGGGCCTCAGTCACTTGGCTTAACTGAAATCAAATTTTGTGTTTTCATATAATGTATTAGTTATTTGAATGAAACATATATCGCTGTAGAAGCATTTGAAAACTTTGATGTATATAGACCTGTTTTTCAGTAAAATTTGTTCCTGAGGCCGGGATCGCTCGTGCCGGGTCTCGCTTAATGCATTTCATGTCCTTTCGCGGGCTTTGAGTTTACGCTTAAAACGTTGTAGCTGAGGCACAATTCGGCTGGCCTGGTCAGGTTTCACTCCTCCCATCCATGGGCCGGCTTCAAGGGTAGAGTGGGGTGGGAATAGCAGTGGTGACTTGTCTTCCTAACTAGGCCATAAATAACAAAATTCCAGCTCTTTGGCAGGCAGAGACCCCACACCATTCTCTCCCCTTATGTCTCAGTTTATGACATATAAGCGAGGGTGTAGTACAGTAGTGAATCTGGGCCAATGTTGTTATGTATTTCGGGAAAATATAAACAGAAACAAATGAGAGAAGTAATGCTGGTGCAGTTAATTCATTTTTAGAGTGTCCTTTTTTGAGAAGAAATAATACTGAAAGAAAGGAAGTTTTAAATAAAAAGAGAGACTACCGAGATACCTACGACATCGCTGATAATTTTTCTCACACATAATCTTAAAACGCGAGTTTCTATTGCATCCTGGTATGGGCAACATAAATGGTTATGTGGTAATGTGATGCAAAATAAACTTCTCTTGGCCTTGTTTGTTGCTGCCAAAGAAAAAAATAAAAAGAAAAGAAAGAAAGGGGAATTTCAACACATAATATGGGATGCTTCATCACACTGAAACAATGACTGAAACTCAGAGCATAACAGCTTATTTGGTGAGTGAAATTATTATTTTTCATTGATAGTAATAAGAATAGACTAATAATAATAATAATAATAATAATAATAATAATAATAATAATAATAATAATAATAATACAGTAATCATGATATTAATAATATAATAACAATAATAATTAATATCATAAACAAACATTTCCTATCGGAGGCACTTGAAATACTTGCATCTGGCCTCACCGAGGATTTCGATCACCGGCCGCTACTGCTATAGGGTTTACTTTTTTGATAGGAATGTCTCATCACAAACCAAGCGTTTGATGGTTGAAACTCTATATAGAAATCGTGACATTAGAGCTACCATAATCAATCAGCTGGAAATAAATGAGCTTGTTGTTTCTAACACTTCCTTCTTCTTTGTTTAGATTTTGTATATCAATTCTAAGGCATTCGTCTCAAAGGACCCAACTGAATGGAAAGATACAGAAGAATTTATCAATGCTGAAGGAGTGTTAAAAACAGAGTTGTCAACGACACTGCAGAGCGAGGCGTGGTACTGATTCAAGAGTTCAACCACTTCCTCCAGCGACTGATAAGCAGCAACAATGCTTAATGTGGTGTTAAAAGAGGATTCTGATGCAAGGAACAGCACAATTTTAAAATATAATGAGAAGAAAGTTTAAAACTGTTTTATTTTTTGTTTAATGACCGTTATTGTTCGTGTTTAACATATTTTATTATAGAGGTCTGAAAATTTAAGTCCTGGTAGCGACCTCTAAATTTGTTTCTTTTGTAACAACCTTTTATACAATTCTTTTTATGTTATTTCTCACATTTTCATCCCTAAGTCCATTAAAATTTATTAAGATTAATTTTTACTTCTCTGAAGGACAACCCTAACATATACGGTAGGGCATATATATATATATATATATATATATATATATATATATATATATATATATATAATGACGGTCATTTCATAAGTTATGGCAACTATGTTATGTCTTCCGAATAACCGAAAATGTGGTTAATTCAGTACATACTGTACGTTTGAAAACCTTTGCACACTGTACGGGACAGGGTTGCCATACAGTATGTACGACTATAGTCGTATGCACACGACTGTTTTGACTAATTGTACGAGGTACGACCGCACTGTATGTCGTATGAAATTTTGTACGACTATTTCACTGAAGGGAAAAATAATTGAGAACATATAATGTTGCTTTATAATTAAAATAAAATTGAAGGTTAATTCGTCCCTTTTAGATAAGTTTTCTTCATTTATTATATCCTGGACTAATGTTTCTTGAGTTCCAGGTTTCACGTATACGGCGCGGTTGTAACAAAGTAATACGAGTTTAATTTTATTATCTTCCTTGTTTGTTCGACAAACAGGTTATATAAGTTTATTTTGCGATTATTCATCAATTGCGTAATGACATGAAGATGATAGGGTTAGCGAAATGACTCCAGCGCTGAAAGTTACCCAGCATTTACTCTTAATGGGTTGAGGGAAAACCTGGAAACAACGTCAACCAGATAACTCGTCTCATTCAGGATTTGAACGCCGGCCCGCTCGTCTTATAGCAGGTATGCTCAAAACTGTAAAAGCTCCGATTACACGGATGATGCTGCACTGCATAACACACACAGCGTACGGACTGGGCTCCGCAACTACATTGCAGCACCGCCCGTGCCATCGCTCTCACTGTCTTACAAATACGGATAATAAGCTGAATTTGAAAAAGGAAATATTCAGTTATTACATTATTTATTATATTTTATACAATTATAATAATATTATATCATAGATAATGTTATTTTCATATTCCACATTCAACTTGTATAGGCCTATTCTTTTCTGCAAGTAATCGGAAATCTATTTCCAACGAATTTACTGCAATGCACAAAATATTCTCATTTGTTAATCGGGATCTATGTTTGGATTTTTGAATTTAGCAACCTTCATTCTCGAAATTAATTGTTTGCACACATATTTCGAGTGACAACGAATAAGCTCATCTTGGGATATTGCGTTTTGTTCATTTTTGAATACTTCTATGCTTGGCAAGTCATATTCTCCGCATTTAGTTCTGAATTCTACGTGACTTTGTAAATCAATTAACTCGTCCTGGAACTGCACTCTCACGGATTATACTAAATTTACTACGAAAGGATTAACAAAAAGATTAATATCACTCTCCATACGTCTAAAATCATTAAATCTATGTTCTGTGAATTCACATTTGAGCTGTTCAAGTACGGAGATGTAATTAACTATATTTTGTTCAGGCACCATAGATTTCTTTACAAGTTCACCATCCATGAAGGGTTTTTAGTGCCTTAGCTAATTCCCAACATACTACACAACTTGCTCCTAAACGTAGAATCCGAATTGTTCGACTATCTTCAATGTTTGGCCTTTCATGAAGTGCTTTCAATTCTTGAAACTGTAGTGCACGTTGCACCCCTGAAAAATTATTTTATCATAACGTGTATTTTTGTTGGAATAAAATCACCACAATAACAATAATTGTGCTAGTAATAATAATAATAATAATAATAATAATAATAATAATAATAATAATGTTGATATATGAATACATATTACAGAAAACAGCTTCCCTGTCACTTCGACATGTTCTGGATGGCAGAGCGTGTAATGTTTTATGTTGCTCAGTAGTATTCCTGACAATGCCTTACAACATAGTAAACACTTTACGTTTTCACAACAAAAATAGTCTTCCTGCCACACTGTACGGAATGATCGTTTGCTTACAGAAGGTTTTGACTGTGTCATTGTCCCGCACTGTTCATACGTTTACCAAGTACTTGAGCTGCCTTCCGCAGTCATCCGTCGAGCTTCGAACGAGGAACAGCACGCTCTACATTGGAAGGTTGCGATTACAGAACGTAATCGGGAGTCAGAGAATGAGCATACCTGTCTTACAGTCAGACATGCTAACCATTACTACACAGCGGTGGACTAGAAATACATTAGGAAGTTGAGAAATGTACGACAATTTTATGCTGAAGTGCGACAATTTTCATAAGTTAGTACGACGGTTTCGATTCCTTTATCTGGCAACCCTAGTACGGGATGCCACCGCCAGATTGCGTCTGTGTGCATTGATGGCTAGTTGATAGAGTTAGGCCCAATTGTATAAAACTCCCTGACTAAAGATCAACTTTGATCGAAGATCGAAAAGTAAACCGAGTTCAAACACTTCTTCTATTGTATAAAACTTTTCTGCGATCAAATTACCTTGGTTCAAATGCAATCTAAGTTCACGTGAAAAGGATTTGGCAACATCGCATAAACAGGTGAAATACGTGATGCGCGGACAGGTTTGTTCAGTGTTGCCAACCTAGCGATTTTAACTCTTTTGTAACAACAATTTCTTTTAACTTTTATATTGCTTAAATATGGATTTAGTGACCTTTTTAGCACCCCATAGTGACAAAATTTAATCTTTCTTTGTTGATAATGAGAAATCTAGCGACTTTACAACTACTTTTTGGCGACTTTCCATACACTCTGTTGGAGACACTGGTTTTTTGTGCTATGTAAATAATGGCGGACAATAAGAAGAAGATTGACTGTTCTCAGAGTTATCATCATGTTATGGTGTTTGATACTGCTAAACATAATAAAGCTTTATAAAACGACAATTTTCGTTTAGTAATACAGTTAATTGAAAATTTATGAATGTACCTATCATATCCATTAATAATTAATGGTTGTTATAAACATAATATAATTATAGGTTATGTTATTTGATACTGCTGAACACGATAGAGCCTTATAAAATATAAGATTGTGTATTAAGGCAAGAAATTTAAAGAAATTATATAAATGTACCTAACATATCTATTGATATTAATAATAATGGATATTTTATTTGCACAATCTGTCACTCGTATATTTCAAACAGAAAAGAAATATCTGAACTTGGATCATCTAACTTAATCGGAGAAATTTCTTCAGTCAAAGTTGACTTTAGTTTGAGACAAATTAATCTCAGATTAGACTTTATACAACACAAAATTCCAAGTTCAGCTGAAACAAGGATCAATTTAACCTCTGATCTAAGATTAAATGGTTTATACAATCGGGCCTTAGTATCTCTATTTGTCTATGGTTAGTATGCTATAGGTCTGTGCTCCAAGATGGATGTAAGTGAAGTTGAACAGCGGTCATACGTGAAAATTGCAGTTCTTCGTGGCAGAAATGCTCGTCAGTGTCATTCTGAGCATTGGGTGACAGCGCGTTGCCTTATCGAACTGTTGCACGTTGAGTGGACGCGTAGCAACTGCCGCTCAGTGGACGTCCCCAGTCTGCTCACACAGTGCTGCACGTGGCTGTTATCGAACAGTGCTTAGCACATGCGGAGGAATTATCATCACATACGGATATTCCTGCATCGACAGTGACCCGCAGATTTGTGCAAAGTGGGTGCCACATCAGCAGAAGTGCAAAAATGGACTGTATACGAGAAAATGCCGTATTCTTCTGGAGCGGTTCCAACGTGAAGGAAATGACATGTTGAATCGAATTATTACAATTGATGAAACCTAGGTACGAGCGTATGACCCTGAACTAAAGCATCAGTCAAATGAATGGCGTCATCTTGATTCACAACGAAGACAGAATCCATCACCCACAAAGATCATGATCATTTTGGCGTATGACAGCCAAGGTGTTCTGGAGTGTCGTCCTGTTCGTGAGGGCCACACTGTCAATGCCCAGTACTACAGATCATTCATGATCTACCATCTGCGTCGTACAATCCGGAGGACACGTCCAGACTGCTAGACAATGCCATAATACTCCACCACTGCAGCTCCTGTCAGAAACCTTTTGCAGTGGTGGGGTGGAGATCTTGGAACCTCTTCTTTACTCATCTGATCTCAGACCATGCGGCTTTGATCTCATTCCGCAATTGAAGAAGGCACAACGTAGGAAGCGGAACTCTTAACAGACTTTCGACGATATGCCTTATACATAAACGAATGGTATTCAACCAGGGTGCGAATTAATGGGGGGTGATGGGGGGATTTCCCCCCTGTTGGAAAGTTATCCCCCTCTCATAAATTCATATTAATATCCCTGTCATGGATAACGTCTATCCCCCCTCACAAAGTATAATTTTATTACTTTAATACGAATATACTTTATGAAATATAAAGTAAGCAAAGAATATGATATGATGTGATGTGATGTGATGTGATATGATATGGTATGGTATGGTATGGTATGATATGGTATGGTATGGTATGGTATGGTATGATATGATATGGTATGATATGATATGGTATGATATTATATGATATGATATGATATGATATATGATATATGATATATGGTATGGTATGGTATGATATGATATGATATGATATGATATGATATGATATGATATGATATGATATGATATGATATATGATATATGGTATGGTATGGTATGGTATGATATGATATGATATGATATGATATGATATGATATGATATGATATGATATGATATGATATGATATGATATGATATGATATGATATGATATGATATGATATGATATGATATGATATGATATGATATATGATATGATATATGATATGATATATGATATGATATATGATATGATATATGATATGATATATGATATGATATATGATATGATATGATATGATATGATATGATATGATATGGTATGGTATGGTATGGTATGGTATGGTATGGTATGGTATGGTATGGTATGGTATGATATGGTATGATATGATATGATATGATATGATATGATATGATATGATATGATATGATATGATATGATATGATATGATATGATATGATATGATATGATATGATATATGATATATGATATATGATATATGATATATGATATGATATATGATATATGATATATGGTATATGATATATGATATATGATATATGATATGATATGATATGATATGATATGATATGATATGATATGATATGATATGATATGATATGATATGATATGATATGATATGATATATGGTATAGTATGATATGATATGATATGATATGATATGATATGATATGATATGATATGATATGATATGATATGATATGATATGATATGATATATGATATGATATGATATGATATATGATATGATATATGATATGATATGATATGATATGATATGATATGATATGATATGATATGATATGATATATGATATGATATGATATATGATATGATATGATATGATATATGATATATGGTATGGTATGGTATGATATGATATGATATGATATGATATGATATGATATGATATGATATGATATGATATGATATGATATGATATGATATATGATATGATATGTTATATGATATGATATATGATATGATATATGATATGATATGATATGATATGATATATGATATAATATATGATATATGATATGATATGATATGATATGATATGATATGATATGATATATGATATATGATATATTTATTCCACCAACTTACATTGGTCGAGATGGCCCTTCACATTTCTGTATACAGTGCCATCACTCCCTTGGATACATAACATTCTGCTTACGCTTTTTCTAAACCTCAGGCTATTACATATAAATGACCCTGATCACTTTTCTATCACGTCCTCACCTCTGTTTCCCTCCCTTCTTCTTATATTTACCCTTCCCTTTCCTAGTTATCTATCTTATTCTTACTAATCTCATTTAACTAAACAATGACTTCTCTCAGTCTCTTATTAATTGGTCCGAACATTGTTTATACTTGTTGAACTCTTCCATAGTTGTTAACTTATTTATTCACTGGAATCACTAATGTTCACTGATCACCAGGGAAAGGATTTATATGTAAATACATATTTACTTATAAAGCTAATATAATTTATATTTTGCATTATCTTTATGTTTCACAATGTGTAGGGTTGAAAAATCCTACTTTTATTTTCCATATTTTTCCATATTTTAGAGTTTAGTACATATTTTCGTTAATTTCCATATATTTTCCATATTTCATATAAAACAGTCCATATTATATTAGGTTTAACAATAAAACAAAACAAAATTCCATTAACTTTTAAAAATACATTTCAACAATAGAGATTTAAACACATGTTCAGTAATCCCTTTAACATCAGAGTTATTTGAAAATTAGCAGTCCTATCAACAATGGGAAAGTAAGTTACAAAACTGTATTAATTTAATTTAAAATTTTTAACAGACTTCAGTTGTGCAGCTCAACAGTTAAATGCCAGTCAGAGTACACATAGGTTCAGTTTTGTAAATCATACTATAAAGACGGTAAATATGCCAAAAGTACGTCATTCAGTCAATTTAAAATCAAAACTAACAAGTTACATTTCAGAATTTAAAGAAGATGGTTTATCAACTGACAATAAAATATTATTTTGTAATTTGTGTCAGTGTGCAGTATCATCTACACAAAAGTTCCTGGTGCAACAACACATTACAACTAGTAAACATCAGGCCAACAAACAACTAAATTCCAAGCAGAGACAATTGTTTTTAACACAACCAACAACATCGAATGTAAGATTTGAGTTTAACATCGACCTGTGCCGTTCTCTCATCTCTGCTGATATTCCTCTCTACAAACTAAAGAATAAGGTCTTCAGGGAATTCCTTGAAAAATATACTCAACATACAATCCCGGATGAGTCAACACTTAGGAAGACGTATGCTCCATCCATCTACGATGAGACAATACAGAAGATAAGAGATGAAATTAAAGATAGTTCAATTTGGGTTTCCATTGATGAGACTCCCGACAAAGAAGGTAGACTTGTTGGTAATGTAGTTATCGGTTTGTTAAGTGAACAATATTCTGAACGAATTCTTTTACATTGTGATGTTCTAGAAAAGTGCAATAACAAAACTATAGTTAAACTGTTCAACGAAGCTATGGGTATCCTGTGGCCAAAGGGTATTATGTACGATAATGTGTTATTCTTTATTAGCGATGCTGCCCCTTATATGGTCAAAGCTGGACAAGCATTATCTGTTGTATATCCTAAATTGACTCATTTTACTTGTGTGGCGCATGCATTTCATCGTGTGGCAGAAGTGGTCAGAGACAATTTCCCTAAAGTAGATTTGTTGATTTCATCAGTGAAAAAAGTATTTCTCAAAGCTCCCAGTAGAGTTAACGTGTTGAAAGAAATGTACCCTGAAATTCCATTGCCACCAAAGCCAATTTTAACTAGATGGGGTACATGGCTAGAAGCAGTTGAATATTATGCCGAACATATAGACTCTATTAACAATGTTCTCCTTGCATTGGACTCTGAAGATGCAGTCTCAATTGATACTGCGAAAACAGTTACCTGTGACATAAGTGTGAAGAATGACTTAGCTCACATTCAGCATACATTTTCATGCATCATAAAAACGCTCAAAAGTCTCCAAAATAGGCACCTTTCACTATCTGAAAGTTTTGAAATTATAAATAGTACTGTGGAACAACTGAATCGTGGTAGAGGTAAAGTTGCAGATGCAGTAAGAGCTAAGGTGGACACTGTACTTTCAAAAAACCCTGGATATGAAGAACTACAAAAGGTTGTTGCTGTGATGAGTGGTGAATCAACAGTGAAGATTAACTTGGACTTATCCCCAGCAGACATTGTGAAATTGAATTATGTACCAGTTACTTCTTGTGACGTCGAACGCTCTTTTAGTCAGTATAAATCTATCCTCAGAGACAATAGAAGAAGATTCACTTTTCAGCACTTGAAAGAAATGTTTGTAACCTATTGTTATGGTAACAGACAATAAAAATTGTGTTTTGTTGAAACTACATTGGAAGATAAGGTACGTCCATTATATTTTTTGTTTAGTTTGATTAAAATGTACCAATATTTAACGTACATAGTCATTTTTTTATTATTTTAAGTCCATATTTAATTCCATATTTTGGTAAAAATCCATATTTAATTCCATATTTTGGTAAAAATAACTACATATATATTTACATATTTCATATATTTTTAGTCCATATAAATCCGTTCCCTGCTGATCACTTATTCCCATTAATGTAATTTGTATATTTTCAGACGAAGTGGTTTCTACCGTTTCATTACCTTTCCATTCCCACTTTCTTTATTATATTTGTATCACTACTTACTTATTATCACTCTCTGGTTATTACTTGATCTTATCCTTTTTCACCATTATTCCCTTGCCTTACCGTCTTTTCTGTCACTATCACTCTTTTCACTTTGTCACTTTCTTACGTTTTGTCACTCATGCCACTCATGCACCAACCTCTTAAGTTATAAGTTTTCCGTCCCTTACTTCTTCCCACTGACAAACCTCTATTCGGTGTCCCTAATGTTACTTCATCCCTTCCGGTTCTTGTAGAATCTTGTCTTCTTATCTTGGTATCTTCTTCATCTCTCGATCCCTTTTGTAATTGCTGACCCATATTTTTCTTCCAGCTGGATTCACTGCACTCTTTTTGCTGTTCTCAGCTCCTGTATGCCGTCCTTCTGTTCTCCCCTGTCTACCTGATGTCGTCATCATAATTTCAGTGCAAGCCTCTTGTTTCTTCTTTAATCGCTTGTTGACATCCTCGTCCGCTGCTGTTGCTGAGCTATGCATTCCTGTGGTCGCTGGCCTCTCTTCCTGGTTCATGTTACTCGCTGACTGGTTCATTCCATCACTTGCTATTCTTTCCTGTATGATGACCTCTCCACCTTCTAATTTTTCAAATAGTTCTCCCATCGTATGTTTTACTATAATGTTCCTTATTTCCTCTTTCATTGTCCCTAACTCTTTATGGTTCAAATTTTCCAAGCAGAATTCCACAGCAAACATCTGTCCATTTATCTTTAATTTGTGTCCGTATAATCTAGCGAAATAACAGTACAAAGAATCAGTGGCTGTGCGTCAATAAGAGCACAAGAGCACGTGAGCACCTTGTTTCCATTAATGCACGACTAGTTTTATTATTTAATACCGTATTGACGTAGTGGGGATGTATAATATCAGAATCCAGTATTTTAAACTTCCCGTATCTTGCATAAACTTCTTATGTAAACTTGGCAACATCCGTTCACGTACAAGCCGTGCTCTTTTCAAGAAGGTTATAGGAATTTCACGCATGCGCGGGAGAAAAGTGTCTTTCGCTGGCCGCTTATGACTCGTCAAGAGCACAAAGCGTTAAGTGAACAGTGAATCTATCCTACAGATGTCAGGTGCATCGATCCCTATCGTTCACGTGCTATATCTCGAGGAGGAAATTTAATAGCCTATAGGTGTCAGCATCTCACTGTCAGAACGTTTACTTCATGTGTGTGTGTGTACAGTGCTGCTACGAGAGTGTAGTTTGTGAATTACTATACTATAGCATAGTTTGGCTTTCAAACACGTGCTGGCTGAATGTGGTGGCGGTGGTATGAATTTAAGTATCTGTATGGTGGTGTATATTATTTAAGAATAATATTTACTGGCATGTATTTATAGTAATCAATCTATGCGAATGGGATTACAGTACTGGTATAGGCTACAGTGTTCAAAATATATTACTGAACACACGCGTTTGTAAATAACGGCACTGTGGTATGTATTAATTTTTAACAAACGTAAACAATTAACTCTGTTCAAGTAATTTTGAATAGTAAAGAACTGGGTAAACTGCTTACCAGGAAAAATTGGAAATAAAAAGACTGGGTTTTATTATTATTACTATTATTATTATTATTATTATTATTATTATTATTATTATTATTATTACTATTATTATTACATGTTGTTTTGAATTTATATACGGTTTTTTCGCTAGTGAAATATTGGAATCATGACATTTCATATTAGGCTAAAAGTACGATTTATAACTCTCTTCGATTTTGGAACACAAAATTGTGAACACACGCAATATTTTATCACGAGCCGCCACTGCAAAGAATATAATATTAATGTATTATAATCACCAGCAAGCTGACAACATTCAATAACTTAGGAATTACACAACTTACCGTGCCTGCTCATGGATATAATTATTATTATGATCAAGATCCCAGGATATCAGAAATCTTAATTTGCACTCTATTCGACGCCTGCATCATCGTTGGCAAAGATTGTGGAAGTCTTGGGAGATTATTTTGGAAGGTTCTAGCTCTGACTAATGCACTTTGTTTCTTTTTGTGCGTTCTAAACAATTATTTCAATTTACGCATATTTCAATTTCCCTTACCCACTGCTTCTTGCATCCGGATCCAATTTGGTAGTAGCATTGCGAAGCACATCCCGTGATTTTCAATCGCATAATATAGTGAATTTCTATTTCTGCAGCTTTATTGGTTGACATACTGTAGTATAGTTGCCATGACTTATGAAATTACCCTCGTATCTGTATAAATATTAAATACATAAATCCAATATTCAGATCTACTTGATTCTCAAAATTGTGGTTGAACACTATATAGACTCTCGTATTTGCGATAATCTTCAATAAAGATAATCATACCTGCCGCCATTTTCAGCTTAAAAGGTCCACCATCACCGAACAAAACAATTTTTCGGTTTATCCTCGGCTACCTAAAACGAACAGCTGCTCACTACATGTTACTGTTCAATGAAGCAACGCACAAGATACCCACCGGCGATGAGTAGCTTCCAATTGGTGCATGTGCTCTCATTTTTTGTAGTAAAAGGCATACACCAGGCATATCAATTGATACCCATAGGAGCAAGCGCGCGCTTTAGAGTCCAAGAGAGCCTGAGCGCTTTAGATACAGCGGAAAGGAAAGAGACAGACGAAAGAGGTGGTATATGCCGCTTGGTCGAGCTATATTCAGGGATGGCCAGCACTGATTCAATAGATAAAGGGAAGAGAACTTATTAAAACTGTATCCATGTTACTTTTTTGATTTGCCAGAGAAGTATAAGCGCATTATAAGAATGTAAGTTTTAATTTTAATGCTCATTTTTCACAAGTTTGATTTTTTTATTCAAAAAAGATATTTTCTCAACTTTTCGTATAGAAAAGTGAAATTTTCAGGTCTAGGCCTATTTATTTAGTAGCCTTACAGAATGTTTTCGTAAATCTAACATACCATATTATATACGTATTACTGAAGATAGTGTATTGAAAATTTTGAAAATATTCACATGGAAATTGTTTGTAAGGAAATGAATTAACAAAGCAACTACTGTTACATCATAAGCAAAAGATACGTGCCCATGTGTTGTAAAAATGTCAGCTCTATAGCTTCAGGACATTTCGAGAAAATCATTTAATATTCTGATGATAGGAAGTTGTTCACAAATATCACCTTAAAAGCATAATGCGATAAGAGTTTTGTTATGTACTCTAATATTGTTTTGATTAGTTTATTGATTACTTCTGTAAGGCTAAAGATACCATCAATATAAATTCCAACTTATCATGTCATAATCAATCTCTTTCTTTGGAACATCACTTTCTTTATGAATGATGTGTTTCATCCACTTAATACAGTATAATATTATACTACTATGGAATTTAAGTGAATATTCCTTCTTAATCTCTATTATGTTATTTAGATTTAAAACACAAGTGCAATATTAAGAAATCAGTGTTAGTACTTTTGTTTTACAGACAATATAGATAATATTAAAGAGAAAGAAGCCATATAAAAATAACGACATAAAATTTCACGTTCCGTTTGAAGTTTGTGCACCACTGTTTTCTTAATCCAATAGGTTGCTTATTCATATACACAACCCTTCCTCTTTCCATACTTAGCGCTTGATGCCCGAGCACGACGTCGTCAGAAAAATGCGCTTGCTTTGACATCACTGGCATACACCATTGAATGCGTTTCATTCACTCTTGCATGCATTGCTTGAATCCGTAAAGTTGAGAGTAAAGTTGAATTTTGTTAACAGGTCGGTGTCTCACTTGAGATTAGAGAGTCTGTGCAGAACAACGTCTAGGCATAGCTGATTGGTCCTCAATATTAAAAAGAAAAAAAAGGAAAGTTTGTAGTTTGCCTGAAATATATTAATAAATGCGCGCGAGTGAGTATTTCACTGCTGATATGTGACTGTAGTCTACTTGTAGCTTGCCTTGAGACTTGCTGAACAACGTTAATGCGGAAATCCCAGGTCCAGTTTAAAACCTGCTGACTGAATTATGATCGTTACACGAGTGCCGGAACTGTGATATGACGACAATGCAATAATTATTTTACGTTTTATCTAACGACACTTAGAAGCGTCAGTAAAACAGTACGGGTTTGCTGACGACGAGATGATGATGATGATGATGCCAAGGAAGCCCGTTCGATACAACGATTTGACATATATTGAAAGAGCTTGGGTTCTATTATGGGTGTTAATAAATATTATAGTCTAGACCAGACGTCTCCAAAAGCGTACTCGCGAGTAAGCCCCTGATCGGAACCGAAGGCAGTACGTAATGAGCCGCTCCGCCTCACCCATCCCCACCTGTACTGTACTCAATGTTATGCGCAAACGAAGAGCAGTGGCGGACTGCCATTATCATTGTGTTGGTCGGAGTGTTCCACATTTTCACAATGTCTTCTAATCATGGACGTAGTACATTCAAGGATGAATAGGAAGAGAAATGTTTTTGTGTTTGTGGGGAGAATGTGAAATGCTTAATTTGTTCGAAAATTCTTAAGGGTGTGTTAAAATTCAACATGCGACGACAATACTCGACTCTTCACAAAGAATATCACACAAATACAGGCATGTTGGACATGTGAAAATAATTTATTTTGGGGCTATCTGTATAACTGTTGGTTATACATAATAATCAGCATATTACAAAACGTTTACAACTCAGTTCCGCATGACAAACATACAGTTTTTCGTTTAATTTTAGGTGAAGTGCGTAGGCCTACAAATATTTTGATAAATATAAAACAAGAAAATACAAACACAAATTACACACGTGTCCTCAGTCTTAAACAATAAAATCTTCTTGCTAGCTATGTTCTAGCTTGGAATATTGGAAAATCAATGAGGCCCAGAACAAAGTCAAAGTTTGAGAAAATTAAATTGTTTCCAATTACAGTTCAGAGAAGCAATTTCAAGATTGTAAATTCAATTGAATCTAAAGTCGAAACCACAATTAACCATTTTGTAGCTTACTCACTTGCATTGGACGAAAGCACAGATAGAAATGACAAAGCTCACCTAGCCATTTTCATCCGAGGAGTTAATGAACAGTTTACTGTGTCTGAATGTCTTCTAGATGTAATTACAAACACAACTGGAGAAGATCTTTTCCAGGCACTGAAAGGCACCATAGAACAGAAGAGGTTGAATTTGCAATGACTTGTGTCAATAGCAACAGACGGGGATCCAGCTTCATAGTATGTCAAAATAATATACAGGGACATCATTTTATTTTTACTTCAATTTTTATTGTACCTGAGTTTTTTTTTATGTACTTCACTCTCACCCCTTCTACTAATGAAGTTCAACACACAGATCCAAGACCGCATATACAGTCATAGTAGCCTTACGGTCATAGTAAACAGGACGTTCCAAAAATATGTTCGCGTTTTCCAGTGACGAAAGAGCTTTCAATATTGAATCATTTTCGCACAGGTACTGTCGTCCATTTGCCTAAGTCGTAACCCGGTTTCCCCACCAGCTTTTATTCGCCAGCTAGTGGCTGGGCTGTCTTAGCTCTTTCCTGAGAACATTAATTTCTGTTAGAAATTGGACGTCTACGTAGGCCTAATATTATACAACTGTTTAAAATAACTTAAACAAAAGGGCCTCGTTAAGTAATTAACTGTCACGTGATTTCCTCCCTTTCTACGATCGTGCAACATAACCACTTGGACGGACAGTAGATAGCATGTCTGAGTAATTTGATCTTTTCGGATCGAGTGAAGATTGAATTTACATTACGTAAGGTACTCTTTTATAGAGTAGGTATAGAATTATTTCAACATGAGTTATTAGTACGAAGGACGAAACTGGTAATTGGGATTAGGTACAATAGTCTATAGTGCGGTAATATGCACAAAAGAACTAAAGCCTTAATCGAAATGAACGGCCACCATTTAAAAAAAATGTGTTTAAATATCCATATATTTTTTTTTTTCAATTTAACTTAATTCTCTACATTGTACGCTAATGTGCTGTAGACAGTATAATATACACTGCATAATGAATACGTTCGCATGAACAGCTCAGTTCGTGAGTAAAAACACTCATTGTTAATACAGTACTGTATTTTGATGAAACAAAAACCTAATGAAAATGATCACACTCAAAAGCGCAATATTTCCTAGTTTACGTAATTGGATGAACTGCTTTTCTCCCCTCCTATACCTAGTAAAGTGATTTGTTTGTATATTACGTCAGTATCATCGAACTCCAGTCGTCGAAAAGGGTAGCAAACGCCGTTGATCCAGAGGTATAGGCAAGTTAATATTGAAAATGTCAGTAAAAATAAAATGATGTCTCTGTACAAACGTAGGAAATTTCTTATTCTTTTAATGGTATTATTTGTAAACATAAGCACACCGTTGCCGCGATCCCCCACTGATAGCTCCGATCTGTTGAGGTACGAGTATCTTTCCCTTACAGCACACTGTGTTCGGCGGGCTGCATCGAGAGCACGAAATACGATACGCTTTTTGGAGACCTCTGGTCTAGACGTCCTTAAAATTACAAATGCCCCTCAGAGACGTTGTGATTATGGTAAAGCTGTAAATCACATTCTGAAATGAAATATTAGTAGTCTTCTAAAAGACCTGTGCCACAGTCGTTTCATCTACTATAAAAAAATTCATCAGTTAACTGAGATATCATTAGATGCAAATCTAGTATTTCAGGTGAAGCTCCCTGTAAAAGCAGATTTGGATAATTTCAAGGGAAAAATTGTTCCGGGGCCGAGTATCGATCCCGGGTCCTCTGGTTGAACGTACCAGCGCTCTAACCACTAAGCTACCCGGGAACTCCACCCGACACCATCTCACCTTTTCCCTTTATATCCACACAACTCGCGTGGGCTGACGAAACGCCAGAGACCCACATCGAGTGCACACAATCTCTGTGTGACTTGGAATTGTGGTTTTCTGTTAACGTACACAGTGACGTATATTATGCAAATCTAGTCTTTCAGGTGAAGCTCCCTGTAAAGCAGATTTGAATAATTTCAAGGGAAAAATTGTTCCGGGGCCGGGTATCGATCCCGGGACCTCTGGTTGAACGTACCAGCGCTCTACCACTGAGCTACCCGGGAACTCCACCCGACACCGTCTCAACTTTTCCCTTTATATCCACACAACTCGCGTGGGCTGACGAAACGCCAGAGACCCACAGCGAGTGCACACAATCTCTGTGTGACTTGGAATTGTGGTTTTCTGTTAACGTACACAGTGATGTATATATTATGCAAATCTAGTCTTTCAGGTAAAGCTCCCTGTAAAGCAGATTTGAATAATTTCAAGGGAAAAATTGTTCCGGGTCCGGGTATCGATCCCGGGACCTCTGGTTGAACGTACCAGCGCTCTACCACTGAGCTACCCGGGAGTTGTGTGGATATAAAGGGAAAAGTTGAGACGGTGTCGGGTGGAGTTCCCGGGTAGCTCAGTGGTAGAGCGCTGGTACGTTCAACCAGAGGTCCCGGGATCGATACCCGGCCCCGGAACAATTTTCCCTTGAAATTATTCATGTCATTAGATGTTTCAGTCACGCAGGGATGTCAATCAGAGCGTATATGCGCTAAGAGAACATTTGCGCCACTGTAGCACGTAGAGCGCGCCAGCTACGAATACAGTACGAGCTTCAGTGTACAGTGTGCAGTTGGCATTAATCATGCACCAGCGAAGAGATCGTATAACAAGTTCTAGGTCGAATGGGCACTGGAGTTCCCATGCAAGGAACAGGAAGCAGATATACAGTGCTTAATATGTGGACAACATACGATTAGCACAGTCTACTATACACAATCGCGAAGCTTGAGGTGATTTTTTGCAAATCTCGCGATAAAGCGCTCCAAGCGATTAGCAACTAGAAACAATAGACTGTCCACGGTCGACTTTGGATTTAGAGTGGACTGAGTCGTATTTCCATCGAGTGCTAGGTCGTTGCGTGTTTCGCATTGATGCTCGTGAAGAAAAATCCTAACATCTATTTCTTATTTTACTTCTAGATGCAAAAAGTGGTTAATAAACAGCAGGAGGGAAGATATAATGACAAAGAATGAAGCATATCTTTATAATAATACTAGCTGAAAGCACCCGGCGTTGCCCGAGTTGTTCTTTTTGCTTCTTTTTTTTTTTAAATTAAACTGGTTGTACCAAAGAATCAATAGATACATATATCATTTAATTTATATTGGAAGATTTTTTTACCCCTTGACTTCTGCATGCCTATTTTTTTTATGTGACTTGAGAAACTCTATCTCTCAAATTCAGAACATATTAGGCCTATATTAATTCTTATTTCATACACAGAATACAGTTACAATATAAACTCGCAATAAGTCATTTTTTAAAATAGAGACTAATATTCTGAAGACGTATACGAGTTTTTTTTTTTTTTAATTAAGAGATTATTTCCACAACGCATAACATACTACATTGGTAACGTGATTATACAGTTAGAATTTCGCAGTAACACATTTTCGGACATGAACAACAATATTTTGAGAGACGTATGATATTATTTTTATTTTTACTATCTGACCTGACAGTGTTATTTTCAGTCGGATTACGTACATTCACATACTACATTAGCAGTATGACAAAAGTATCATTGGATTTCTTTTTGATGTGTGTAAAATCTTTTCTTTTTTTTTCCTACTTCTTTGTACAAAATATAGTTGAGAATGTGAAAAAACACTGAGTTTTTAAGTTAATGTCTGCAACTTTGAGCGACTGTCCTTGAGCTTAATTTTAATATGGCCATTACAAATGCTAGTCGCACTCAAATGCTGTTACTTAAAATCGAAACGCATGTTAGTGGGTATCATAAGAATGCGTGGATAAAAACATCTTCTTTCGTTTTGCCAGTTAATATTGTCACTTCTATTACTACGTTCTTAATGGGTTTTTTCACACCAATTCTTGTTTCATTGCATAATTTTGGTGGGTCAGTATTTCACAATAGTACTATTGGTGATTCAATATTAAGTATTAAATTATATGATAGCAATCCTTGTAGTTTCAAAGAATTCAAGAATTCAGTTGGATGCAACACAGTCTGCTCACTATGTACAACTGCATTGAGAAATTCATAATACGTTCCTGGACTGAGTAAAGATATTGCATGAATTATCTAGTTTTAGCCTTCGCGATCTGTAACAACAATGTAATTTAATTTCGTGTTAAAATTTCCAAGGCCTCGTGAAGTTGAATACAACAGACAATAATGAAAGAACAATTGACTGTAGAAGATTTTGTATTTTAATATTATACATGAAGATTTGATATATTTATTTTTATATTTTATAATTTTAATTAACTTAACTTCCATTTGCACAATTTTAATGTAGCCTATGTTCTTCTCCTGGTTGTGAAGGTTAAATGTGCAAACTTTGGCACATATTGGTCAAAGCGTGTAGATTTGTATAGAGTACATACATACATACATACATACATACATACATACATACATACATACATACATACATACATACCCACATTCAATTTTATATATTAAGATAGAGTTTTGCTCTCTTCATTTCGAAAACATACAATTTATGAATGAAAACAAAAATAAATTAATCTAGAATGCAGTTCCAACTTTATTTGATTCAAATAAACATGTTATATTATTACCTGCAGCTGAGGAACAAAAGCTTTGCACTAATTGTACGTCTGTATCAGCTGATTCCTTGAATATTTGCACATTTTCAGACAACTTAGGCCTACTTTTTTTTTCAAAGGATTTGTTTTTAATTATAGCTGTTAATTTTGTTGTTATTTTTATTTGTTACTTTACTAGAGACGTAGAAAAAGTAAGTCTGTTACAATAAAATTTATTGATCACGTTTTATTTCCAATTCTGGTGTGATTATTATTGCTTAACCTCATCCCACTTTGTTAACTACGTAAGCCTACACTACAAGTACCGGTACACGTAAGTTAGGCTGCTCCCATTAATTCATATTTCCATTATTATTGTTATTATATTATTGTTGTAAAGGGAAATGCAAATTAATATTTATTGATTTCATAGTTCATTATCGCTATAATCTTGAGTGAGTGAAGCGATTATAGTAAATTTCAGTTCGTTTTGCACAAACAAAAATAATATTAACCTATTTCTTGCAGGTATCTTCGAGTTTATGGTGGAATTTAAAATACTTCATTAAAATAATAAATGAACTTTATGCATTTAATATTTCAATAATGGAAGGAAGGTGTTAATTTTTCCAAAAGAACACGACAACGAAAGTGTAACATATTTTGTCATCTGCTAGGAGAGATCTGTGATGATGAGGCGATAGTAGCGATCCTAGTGATGGGCAACTACCCAAGTTTGCATTTTTACTACATATTGAGCTTCGCGACTGTATATAGTAGACTGTGCGATTAGTACGAAAAGCAGCATGCAGCGACATTATTCAACATAGAATGAACAAACATACAGATATATCGAAGGGGAAGAACGATTAAAATTATTACATACATTACAGACTACCGTACGTGCAAATATATCTAGATTATTTACTATGTATCAATTAATTTATTATTTCTTTATTGAGGGTCCATACAGGGAGTTATCCCCAATTACAAGCACATCAACATAAAGAAATACAAACAACAAATTAAAAACAAATGATACATAAACATGTGCTGTAAACACAAAGTTTACAAAAGTTCGGTGTATATACTAATGTGATAAACTTCTAATTTCCAAATACGTAAACTGAATTGACAGATATTAGGGCTACATAACAAAAAAAAAAATAAAGTACAATTATTAAAGAGGTATTCAATTGAAGGCAGTCCTGTAGGCCTAAATAAATAGTGTTCAAATTTAAAGTATGGGCTATTCCATCTCAAATCCACCGAAATATAGAGAAAATTGACCTTGCAATTTTTAAATACAATGAAACTTTTTCTGTCCGTTGACAACTGTGATACAATGCTTTGTGTAAAGTTTGAGGCATCAGAACTTCATAGTGTTTAAATTAAAAATATTTAAATTTATCGTATTTTCACAAAATTAGCAACTTTAAACTGTTGTGGCTCCGAAACCCTTTCACCCAATGACCAAAATCATGGTTTATTTTGATGCTGAGAAGTTAAAGTTTATATTGACATGTAAACAGTTTTTCTTACTTTCTATGGAAATGGAGAAATTTAGATTTTTCTTCATTAAGACGCCTTTGCCCACGAAAAAATATTTTTAAATTATATGGTTAGATTCCGTATTGAAAGTACAAATAAACACATATTTTTTACTGGTGCACCATTGATAAGAAAGTATTGAAAATATCAAATAAAGAAAATAAATAGTAGGCGCGTGAACTAACCAGCTGAAGCCTGGTTCAGACGGTGCGTGTTTCTGTGATGGATTCCAAGGTGGCTAGCAGGCTGGGTGCCGTGGTGGCTACGGTGCTGGGTTCCGTGGTGGCTGCGGTGATGGTTTTCGTTCACACGGAGCGAGCTGCCTTGCATGCTGGATCCAAAGAGTTTCAAGCATTACAAACTCTTTGGCTGGATCCCAGTTTGGAAGTTGGAGATGCTGGCGCGGTACGATTTGTAAACATCAAATATGGAAGCTGTATGTGAAGCTGTCCGAAGAAGACGTTTAGCAGCCTTTGCTGTTTTGCTAGCTTTGAACGCTGAGGAGACGGATCAAATTAAAAAGAGTAGAATGTGGAGCCGAAAATGGTTACTGCGTAGAAATACGGGCCAAGATGTCTTAACAATGCTGTTTGTATAGCATATAAATATGTTTCTTCTCTGCAAGCCTCAATTAAAGTTCTAACTTGGTCTTTGGTCCAACCGTGGGAATTCATAATCAACATTTTCGACTTGCTCTCTTAAGGGGAGAGGATGGTATTTTTCAAAACTTTTTTTCCTATTTGGTGTAAATTATTAATTTTTTGTATGTAGAGAGCTCATAGCTGTGGTAACTCAACCAATTAAAATATTAAAAAAAAAAAAAAAAATATTTGGGGGCCCAAATTTGAAAAAAAATAAATATATACCCAATGCAGGATTGTACTAAAACCGATATATCTAAACCGTTTTCAAAGATATATTCAAACAGTTTTTGCAATGTATTTGCAAAAGTATGTTCTACAAACTGTCTGTAACAGAATTTTAATATTAGTCCCTACGTTGGTAAAATAAACAATTAAAATTTAATAACAATTTTATGATTTCCTTCCTTGCAAACAAACGCACGTATTTTTTAAATGAAATCAATTAACAAAATTCTGTTACAGAGAAAAGTTTCCTAATAGTCTAAAGAATGTGTGTTCTAAATGTCATGCATGTATCTTTAATAGTTCAGAAATTATATTCATTTTGTCTGGCAATGTAGCAAAAAAAAATGAAGTTACTGGAAACCAATAAACGCGGGCGTGTGATTTAAAAATCCATAGCGCAGGAAGTTTAAAAATGACGTCTCAACATCCGATAAGGGCACAAATACCCACAAAATGTTATATAATGTATTCCACGCATACTTATCATAGGGTATTTTAAAGAAAAAAAAAAACAATTTTTTGAAAATTTAATTTACCGGAAACAACAATAAAAGTGGGCGAGTGATTTAAAAATCCATAATGCAGGAAGTTTAAAAATGGCGATCCACACATATCACAGAGTATTTTGAAGAATTTTTTTTTTTTTTAATTTAGCAATTTTTCATCAAAAATTCCATCCTCTCCCCTTAAAATAGTAGCTTCTGCAACCTTCCCGAGGTTGATCCACACTGTTGTTTTCTCGCTCCCATGGTCCCCGAACAATCTAGACAACACTAATGATAAATAAGAAACTAACCATAAGTGGAAAACAACTAAAATTCTACATTAACAATAGTAGATGTTGCAACAAAGCAATTAAAAAAGAAGTTTAAAACAACTAAAGTTCTATATTTGATTATTCTATCCTTAGAAACTAAGAAATACATAAATAAAAAAGATTTAGTTGGCGAACAACTATTTTGGTAACACTGAACCAGCACAGAAGCACGCAGGAAAAATAGCAAGGAACCTACCCTCGAAATCCAGCAAGCTAGCCATCCACGGAGCCACCAGAGCGCATTATTAAAGGTGAGTGACCACGCAGGCGACCCATCCGCGCAGCCACCTTGGAATCCATCACAGAAACACGCACCGTCTGAACCGGGCTTGACTGTGAGGCGGGAGCTAGCCGAGATAAGCAAGGCCAGGAGACAAACACGTGATGTTTCGTCTAATAACGCATAGTTGGGCTAGCTTTATCACAAGTTTTCATAAACACAGGAGTAAAATGACGCCCAACGCTCGCTTATCTTCAGCTCTCGGCCAGTGCGTGCGGTACATACTGCTCCGTTCAAGTCTAGGGGTGTGAAAATAATTCACTTTGTTCGCCCCTGTGTCTTGCTCGTTTCTGTGTTTACATAATTCCACTCCAGCACGTAAGCACGCGGAGGAATCGAACGTCCATTATGCGCTCTTACTTTGACATCACTAAATTATTTAATTATTTATTACTAGCCGTACCCGTGCGCTCCGCTGCACCTGTTAGACAATAAATATAAAGTTATGACATAATTAAAATAGGACATTTGATCCAGGGAACATTCGTGTTTGATAGGAAGATAAATCGTTTAATATGTTACTTAATTTTAATTATATTTAAATAATTAAAATGCGGTAATTTTGGTCCAGAGAGCACTCAGAAGTTACTGTAATAACATTATAGCATTATGTCCATCTAGAGAAACTACACTTTCCAATGGTGAAATAATAATTAATTATACAAATCGGTTAATTTAGCTTTCGATATTACTTCATACAAACACAGAAACATTCTCTGTAGGCTATGTTTCATACATTTCGATTGTTGTCATCCAAGGCCCCTTATAGACGTAGTCATTTGTTTTTTATTTCATTACACCGCCTTAGATGGCGTTGTATTTTAATTTTAAAACTCATTTATCTCATTAAATATCAGTCCTATCAAAATTGTTCAAGGAATAAAACGTATCGGAAATCATTTTCAAAGAAACGTTTGTTATGTAACATATTTCACAAAAACCAATAATAAGCGAGATATTTCGATTTATTTAATTCAGGCCCCCTTATACCCCCCCCTTTTTAAATAACGTATTTTGAATGTCATATAGCCTAAAATCTAAGTTACAGCGAACTTAATTTATATTCCAATTTTCATATAAATCGGTTCAGCCATTATCGCGTGAAAAGGTAACAAACATACAGACAGACAGACAGACATACAAACAAAAATTTCAAAAAAGCGATTTCGGTTTCAGGGTGGTTAATTATAAATATTAGGATCAATTATTTTTGAAAAATCGAAAATTACCAGAAAAATGTCGGCTGCAGATTTATTATTAGTATAGATTAAAAGAAATAAAAAAAAGTGGATTCCTCTCTCCGCTACAACTAGGATCCACACAATTAAGTGCGGTAGAACTATATTATGTGCTTAACAGGAAATCGAAACGATAGTCTATGCAACTATTCATCTCGACTACGAGACTGATAAAAGCAGGGATCGAACTGACGGTTTTCCCACTCGTAAAAAATTATTCCCTGCTCGTGAAGACAGAATTCCTTTTACTAAATAAATTGCGCCTAATTGTATACGCTCTGTGGATTTATTATTATTAATGTGTGTGACATCGTAGAACTGAAGTCATTAACAAGAGAAGTCTTGTTTCTTTAATAGGCGTAATAATATTTCTGAAGAGACTTTGACCAATCAATTAATTTGGTTTGTTTAACTTGGAGGTGCTGATTTGAAAGGTGTAAAAAAAGAACTGAGGAAGAGACTAGTGAAGTGCTTTGTGTAGAGTGTGCCATTGTATAGTGCAGAAACATGGACATTACGACGAAATGAAGAGAAACGAATAGAAGAATTTGAAATGTAGATATGGAGAACAATGGAGCGTGTGAAGTGGACAGACAGAATAAGAAATGAAGTTGTGTTGGAAAGAGTGAGTGAAGAAAGAATGATGCTGAAACTGATCAGGAAGAGAAAAAGGAATCGGTTCGATCATTGGCTGAGAAGAAACTGCCTACTGAAGGATATACTCGAAGGAATGGTGAACGGGAGAAGAGTTCGGAGCTGAAGAAGGTATCAGATGATAGACGACATTAAGATAATATGTAGAGATTAAGAGGAAGGCAGAAAATAGGAAAGATTGGAGAATGCTGCGTTTGCAGTAAAATACCTGCCTAATGTAGAACACTAACGTATGTACAGGGACATCATTTTATTTTTACTAACATTTTTAATATTAACTTGCCTATACCTCTGGATCAACGCCGTTTGCTACCCCTTCCACGACTGGAGTTCGATGATACTGGCGTAATATACAAACAAATCACTTTGCTAGGTATAGGAGGGAAGAAAAGTAGTTCATCCATTTACGTAAACTAGGAAATATTGCGCTCATGAGTTTGATCATTTTCATTAGGCTTTTGTTTAATCAAAATACAGTACAGTGCTAACAGTAAGTGTTTTTACTCACGAACTGAGCTGTCCATATGAAAGTATTCATTATGCAGTGTATATTATACTGTCTACAGCACATTAGCGTACAATATAGAGAATGAAGTTAAATTTAAAAATAAATAGGCTAAATAGGGATATTTAAACACATTTTTTAAAATGGTGGCCGTTCATTTAGATACAGGCTTCAGTTCTAATGTGCATGTTACCGCACTATAGACTATTGTACGTAATCCCAATTACCAGTTTCGTTCTTCGTACTAGTAACTCATGTTGAAATAATTCCGTACCTACTCTATAAAAGGGTACCTTACGTACTTTAAATTCAATCTTCACTTCTGCCCAATCCGAAAAGATAAAATTACTCAGACATACTATCTACTGTCCGTCCAAGTGGTTATTTCGTAGGAAGGGAGGAAATCACGTGAAGTTAATTACTTAACAAGGCCCTTTTATTTAAGTTATTTTAAATAGTTGTATAATATTACGTAGACGTCCAATTCCTAACAGAAATTAATGTTCTGAGAAAGGAGCTAAGACAGCCCAGCCACTAGCTGGCGAATAAAATCTGGTGGGAGAAACCCGGATACGACGTAGGCAAATGGACGACAGTACCTGTGCGAAAATGATTCAATATTGAAAGCTCTTTCGTCACTGAAAAACGCGAACATATTTTTGGAACGCACTATTCACTCATGACCGTAAGGCTACTATGACTGGATATGCGGTCTTGGATCTGTGTGGAGGACGATTGAACTTCATTAGTAGAAGGGGTGGGAGTGAAGTACATTCAAAAACTCAGGTACAATAAAAATTTAAGTAAAAATAAAATGATGTCCCTGTAGATATGTATTAACGTTCTGGCTGATATGTACATCTAGTATGAGGCAATACCGGTACATCTCACTTGGCGATATGTGTCAGAGGAAGAACAGTTGTTTATGTACATCTGAAGTCTGATTAGTGTGATATGTAGCTAGTCAACGATGTATGCAATGGAGGAAGAATGGAACTAGCAACCTACTCCATTATCTCCTGGCTTAGTTGCCTCATGCGTGATGCCATTTATGGAATTCCAATCTGTCTTCGGACAATTATTATTTGAGGAGAAAAATTCTCTCCAGCGCCGGAGATCGAACCCGGGTCCTTGGTACAACGTATCAAGCACTCTGACCACTAAGCTACGCCGAATTCAATCCACAGCACCGGATCGAACTCTCCTCCTTCAATGTTTCCCTTTGTGGCCTGACTCCAAATTAGGCATATACGTTGACGTTTTTTTATGTTCAAGTCAAGGGAAACATTGAAGGAGGAGAATTCGATCCGGTGCTGTGGATTGAATTTGGTGTAGCTCAGTGGTCAGAGCGCTTGGTACGTAGAACAAAGGACCCGAGTTCGATCCCCGGCGACTGAGTGAATTTTTCTCCTCAAATAATAATCGTCAATATTACAGATATTATTCTGTAGGACAAATTAATAAAATCTTTAATATGTCTTCGGACAGTTTACTAAACAACAACAACGGTCATGTAAAGGAACATAAAACCAATATGTTATTCACTGTTTGAACCATAAACTGTAACTCGACATATACAGTGTGGGACTCACCTCACCGGCCCCGGCGGAGGAGAACTTCACAGGGCAAGGTATGAGTGGGGATGCAGTGGAATTGAAAAGAGGTGTTACAAGCTGAAGGTCTGACCATTAAGCTGCTACAGGGGTTAATACATGTATAGTGATTCGTTAATGCTTTTGTGAAGCTTGTACTGTAGACGTTATCAGTTCGGAAGCTGGCGAATAGGGGCATGGCTTGAAGTACCTTTGTGGTGAGTGACAGTTGATGCATCCCTTTTGCATTATTCACACTTCCGGTGAGGTGAGTCCAGTATAATACTCATAATTGCAGATCCAATTCTCACAGTTCTCTGAATGTGACGTAACAGAGAAATAGGTAGGACATTGCGATTGAAACTGAAAATAGGAAGAATATTTTATATTCCTTTGAACAGTATCGTCCTGCACGACCCTGACAACTATGACGCTAAGCTATTAAGTCAGCGTAGGCTTTATAGGTGGGAAAAGAGGGCATTTGTCCGAATCCTCCTGCCATACAGGCCCATATATAAAAACATAATTGTATTATAATACCAATTTATTTTAACTCTACGTACTTCTTTTGCTTCTTTTCATTTTCAGTCTTCGCCTGCACGAATGGGTTGAAGTGGAAACTACGAGCACTTCACAGCTCTGCTGCAACATCCAAAAGAGCAATTTCAGATATATCTAAAAGTCCGTTTTTATGCATCTAAAAATGCGTTTCTAATGACTCAAATTGCAATAACGGTAAAATGGAATTAATTAATGAGTGTTAAGCATTATGATATGCAGTGGCAAAAATGATTATGGTTAGAAACTTTATTATTCCAGTGCTATTTGACCATTAGCTCACATTTTATTCATAATTAGCAGCAGTGGCGGTTCTTCATTGATGCGTTAGAATCGCCCAGTCACTTGTTTGTAATATACAGGCTGTTTCAAAAATACGGGGCATAATTTCAGGTATGTATTTCCCACATGTACACAATCAAAATAGTTCATTACAACATGTGTCCGGAAATGCTTCATTTCCGAGTTATGGCCTTCACAACATTGAAATTCACCGGAACGTTTTTCTTTCCGCAGGTCGTTGTCATTACAGAAGATGTTCAAAATGTCCACCTCCTGCTTGAATACAGACCTCACATCGATGTCTCATTGACCTGCGAACACGATCCCAAACTCCAGGAGTATTGCGTATGTCCTCAGAACATGCTACAATTCGATTCCGAAGGAATTCCAAATCAGGCACCGGAGACGAATAAACCAATGATTTTAAATGACCCCACAAGTAGAAATCGAAAGGGTTCACATCAGGTGAGCGTGGAGGCCAAGCAATTGGGCCACCTCTACCTATCCATCGATCAGGAAACCTTCGATCCAAGTACCGGCGAGCCGTACGACTGAAGTGTGAAGGAGCGCCATCATGCAAGAAGTGAATGTGTTGACGATTGATCAGTGGAGTGTCTTCTAAAACATGAGGTATTGTGTTTTCCAGGAAGTTTGTGTACGCCTGCCCCGTAAGTCTGTTTACAAGTATTGTACATGGGGTCTAACTAATCGATCACCAATGATACCGGCCCACATGTTGAGGGAGAACCGCACCTGGTGATGAGATGGAACAGTTGCACGTGGGTTTTCATACGCCCATACATGCTGATTGTGGAAATTTGTTATGCCATCTCGTGTGAACTGTGCTTCATCTGTAAATAATACTAAGGCAGGAAAGTTCGGATTTACACCACACTGCTGCAAGAACCACTGACAGAACCTAATTCATGCAGGGTAATCTGCTGGTGACAGGGCTTTTACACGTTGCAAATGATAAGGATACAATTGATACTCTTTCAACAGTCTCCAGACAGTCGTATGACTTGCAACGCTACCCTTCGTATGCTGATAGAAGGAGTCATGTTCACAGCCTCCAGAATCTCCTCCTGTACTTCTGGAGTTGTAGATCTTGGTCGTCCCCTTCCCAAACTAGGAGAGTTAAATTTTCCATACTCACACAGACGGTAATGGAGACGTACAACTGTCTTCCGATCTGGACATTGTCGCTGTGGGTACCTCTCCTGGTACAAACGACGAGCCAGCGCAGCATTGCCGTCCGCCTTACCGTACATGAAATGTATCTCTGCCAGCTCTTGATTTGAATACATGTCGCACAGTCTAACGCCTACACAACACTGAATGTAACCTTCGCCTCGGAATGAACTGTCAGAGTGCCCTCCTAATGTCTCCTTTGACGGCAACGACCTGCGGAAAGAAAAACGTTCCGGTGAATTTCAATGTTGTGAAGGCCATAACTCGGAAATGAAGCATTTTCGGACACATGTTGTAATGAACTATTTTGATTGTCTACATGTGGGAAATACATACCTGAAATTATGCCCCGTATTTTTTAAACATTCTGTATATATGTTTATATCCAAAGTTAATACATTCCTTATATCGTTTATAAAAAATTATAATTTATAATTGAGGCGGTACACAGTGTCCAAGAACGCAAATCTAGCTGGACAAAATGCATAACTTCTCTCCAGTCCAACGGATTATTATGAAACTTTGTACAGACCTTATAGATAGCACATATTCTTTGTGTGCAAACTCTGACTACGATTGTTTAAGAAGAACTACCCCTTTATACGGGTTGATTTTAGACAAAAATAGTAACCGCTCCTATCTAACAGATTTTTATGAAAAATTGTACTTAAGTTACAGGTAGGATATATTTTTTGTGTATGAACTATACTTACAGTTCCAAAAGAGGAAGTACCCCTTTACAGGGTATGCATTTACACAAGATTAACTTCTCTCCTACATGACAGATTTTATGAAACTTTGTACAGGAGTTACAGTAGCATATATTTTTTTGTGTACAAATTCTGATTACATCTGTATGCTACCTGTAGGCCTAGTAGTTGTACAAAGTTGCATAAAAATATATTATATAGGAGACAAGTTGTTAATTTTGTCTAAATGCACCGCTATAAAGGGGCAGTTCCTCTTATAAAACATAATCAGACTTTGTAGACAAAATATATATTTCACCTGAAACTTCTGTATAAAGTTTCATAAACATCTGTTAGATATGAGAGAATTTATTAATTTTGTTTAAATGCATCCCTACAAGGAGTAGTTCTACTTATGGAAACGTAAATATAGTTTGTGCACAAAAAATATATGCTACCTGTAACTTCCGTTCAATGTATCATAAAAATCTTTTAGGTAAGAGAGAAGTTTTTAATTCTGTCTAAATGCACCCACTATAAAGGGATAGTTTTTCTTGTGCAAACTTAATCAGAGTCTGTACACAAATCATATGTGCCACCTGTAAGTCATGTACAAAGTTTCATAACAATGCGTTAGAGTGCAGAGAAGTTATTAATTTTGTCCAGCTAATAATTTGCGTTCTGATCCACTGTGCATTTGTTAAGATTAGATAAAAATGTGCCCAATGTGTTTTTAAACTGATATTCCATATCATGTGAATAATATTTTAGGCCTAAAACACTCTCACAGTGATTAAAAATTTCCTTAGTCAATGGTTCTTTTCTGCTGTTAAGCCAAACATTGAATAGTTTCCGTACGCCCCACCACTGGAAAAAATTAATTACTGATAAATGTGCAAAAGAGCGCAAACTTTATAACCAGGATTCAACACTCTAAATGATGCTGTATTAAATGGTAAAAGAATTGTTATAACCGGACGTGACCGGCTATACTAAAACTCACATTATATTTGGAGAATTTTAAGAACATAAGTTTTTCAATAATTGTAATATTTAAACCATACTGTAAGAAGGAAAATACTTTATAAACTTGTAATTGAAGTTACATTAGCAAGAACGTACCTATATAAACAAATTCCATGTTTCAGAACACAAAAAATCACTAACAATTGTCTCTTTTTCAACCACATATTAAGCCTCTCTCTCTACGACTGAACCGGAGCTACAAGTGTTAGGAAGAATTCAAAGTTTATACCCTTCTAAATATAGTTTGCTGCTGATAAATCAGTGAAAGCTCACAACATTCTTCAAATATTAAAGGACACGAATTCATATTCACTTATGCATAACTAAACAGTCTACTTCAAACCATCAACACTCCCACATACACCGAGACATATACAATTCTTCCATATACACAATATTAATTAAACACAGCAATTCAACAACGATATGCATTAGAAAAGATACTATTTAGATCTAAAGGATCAAGGATAACCACTTTTGCATCGAAACTAGACAACATTTATATTACAATCAAGCAAAGTACTCTATACGAATGATAATTTATACGCACATCACAATCAACCTACAACATCGATTACTACAGTTCTCCAAGACGTATTTTTCTAAACATTGAATAACTATAACCCAAGATTTTATCCAGTTATTCATTTTAAAATGACCATAATTTGCATAACACTATTTGATAAAATGTATTATAATGTAACATGAGTTATATGTACACACAATTCCAATTTTAATCATATTTAAATTTACACTACATTGAAATTCATCATTTTTATCTTATTTCTTCTTACAATTAGTATACATATAACTCATGAAATTTTTATCACCATGTATTAAGTGCGGTTTTCGGCGTAATAGATCGACTATTGATCAGATTTTTTGTATTCGACAGATAATGGAGAAAAAATGGGAGTATAAGGGTACAGTACATCAGTTATTCATAGATTTCAAAAAGGCTTATGACTCGGTTAAGAGGGAAGTATTATATGATATTCTTATTGAATTTGGTATTCCCAAGAAACTAGTTCGATTAATTAAAATGTGTCTCAGTGCAACATACAGCAGAGTCCGTATAGGTCAGTTTCTATCTGATGCTTTTCCAATTCACTGCGGGCTAAAGCAGGGAGATGCACTATCACCTTTACTTTTTAACTTCGCTCTAGAATATGCCATTAGGAAAGTTCAGGATAACAGGCAGGGTTTGGAATTAAACGGGTTACATCAGCTTCTTGTCTATGCGGATGACGTGAATATGTTAGGAGAAAATACACAAACGATTAGGGAAAACACGAAAATTTTACTTGAAGCAAGTAGAGCGATCGGTTTGGAAGTAAATCCCGAAAAGACAAAGTATATGATTATGTCTCGTGACCAGAATATTGTACGAAATGGAAATATAAAAATTGGAGATTTATCCTTCGAAGAGGTGCAAAAATTCAAATATCTTGGAGCAACAGTAACAAATATAAATGACACTCGGGAGGAAATTAAACGCAGAATAAATATGGGAAATGCGTGTTATTATTCGGTTGAGAAGCTCTTATCATCCAGTCTGCTGTCCAAAAATCTGAAAGTTAGAATTTATAAAACAGTTATATTACCGGTTCTTCTGTATGGTTGTGAAACTTGGACTCTCACTCTGAGAGAGGAACATAGGTTCAGGGTGTTTGAGAATAAGGTGCTAAGGAAAATATTTGGGGCTAAGCGGGATGAAGTTACAGGAGAATGGAGAAAGTTACACAACACAGAACTGCACGCATTGTATTCTTCACCTGACATAATTAGGAACATTAAATCCAGACGTTTGAGATGGGCAGGGCATGTAGCACGTATGGGCGAATCCAGAAATGCATATAGAGTGTTAGTTGGGAGACCGGAGGGAAAAAGACCTTTAGGGAGGCCGAGACGTAGATGGGAGGGTAATATTAAAATGGATTTGAGGGAGGTGGGGTATGATGATAGAGACTGGATTAATCTTGCACAGGATAGGGACCGCTGGCGGGCTTATGTGAGGGCGGCAATGAACCTTCGGATTCCTTAAAAGCCATTTGTAAGTTGTAAGTAGGTTATTTTACGACGCTTTCTCAACATCTTAGGTTATTTAGCGTCTGAATGAGATGAAGGTGATAATGCCGGTGAAATGAGTCCGGGGTCCAGCACCGAAAGTTATCCAGCATTTGCTCGTATTGGGTTGAGGGAAAACCCCGGAAAAACCTCAACAAGATAACTTGCCCCGGCCGGGAATCGAACCCGGGCCACCTGGTTTCGCAGCCAGACGCGCTGACCGTTACTCCACAGGTGTGGACATTTGCTTTTATAAATCTAATTTAATCTAAGTTCAGATCACATAATTTTAATATATCTGATGATGCCCCACAAGGCGAAAACGTTTATATACCTTATATTCATGTAGCAAATAAACATTTGCAGATAGTTGTGTCTTTGATTGAAATTTATAATATTATTTTATGACATTACTAGACACATCTGAAATATAAAATGAATTGCAAAAAAATAACTAAAGTCGAAATTTGATTTTTGTCCACCTAGATCGGGAAAATTGCACTGTGGGGTAGGTGGAAGAAGGGCATGTTGGTCGATGTGTCCTTTTTCCGTAGAACGCATTTTTGAACTCCCCATATCTTAAAAGTTCAATCCCGACTTTTTTTAAATACGTAAGTGTTGCCGCATTTTAGTGGCATCACTTTAAAGGAGGCAATGTAAAGCTACAAATTGTCACTTTTGCACAATGTTGGGGATCGTTTTGTATGTATATTGTTGTGAGCGCTGAATAATATGAATAATAATGCAATAATCGTGGTAGAAAGAAAACTGTCCATAATGCTGAATGGAAACGTGAAAAATCAAACTTAGCAAAGCAATCTGGTCAACCCTATACTAGTTCTTCTGGGAAACAAGTGAAAGGTAAATCGTTTTCTGTTATTTTGAAATGTTGTTCATCAAGATATAGTAAATTTCCTGTTGAAGTACAAGAGAAAATATTTGAACATTTCTGGGTGTCGAAGAATAAAGAAACACATGATACTATGTTAGCTAATTGTATGAGAGTCATTTGGCATGAATAAACCAAGAAAAGTCCAAGGATCCGAAAAAACCCGTGAACATATGTGGGATTACTTTTTATCAGTACCGTAAGTGGATGTACAAGTATGTCGTAATATGATACTAAAACTTTTGCTGTGTCAATAAATAGGCTGAGAGTTCTTCGTCCTAAAATATCAGCCAATGTAGGATATTCTGATGGAAGGGAAACGCATCAAACGAGACCTCACAAACTAGATGGAAGTGTTTGCGAACTTATAGAACATTTGACTTCTATTCCTCACAAAACAACATATTACTGCCCACAAAATACTTATTTTAGAACAGTAATATTGCTACTGAGTTCTCTGTTTATCTTTATATGACTGTCCTATGGAATAAGGGACCATACAGGGCGACTTAAATGTTCTCGTTTTGTATTTTATCTATATAAAAAGTTATATCATAATTTCATATTAACATGTAATAAGTTTCTTCAGTGACATTCCATTCCATTCCAATCACAGAAACCTGCAGAAAAGTATATTCTATTATCCATGTGCTAAAAAGGATAAATGTTCATCTCCCCTCTTGCTTAAAAAAGTCCCTTGTGCAGACACTTGCATTTCCCTATTTCGACTATGCGGACATTTTACTGACAGACCTCTCCAGCGACAACAAAATGAAACTTCAACGTGCTCATAATTTGTGTGTACGTTTTGTAAGTAATGTTCGTAAATATGATCATATTACCCCTTCCCTGGAAGCAATAGGTTGGCTTAAACTAGATAAGAAAAGAAATTTACATTCACTTCTCTTTCTCTTCGAAATCTTGAACTCTTCTATTCCTTCGTACCTGTCGTCTCGCTTCACTTACCTTTCTTCCCACCATAATCTCAACACACGCTCTCGTCATGAAACAATACTAACAATACCATCCCATCGCACCTCCTCATACTCATCTTCTTTCACAATAGCCCTGCCAAGACTCTGGAATTCGCTACCTGCTAGCATCAGGGACTGTCGAAATAAAATTGAATTCAAACGAAAACTTACTAGGCACTTGGTCAGTAATTGATTACTTGTAAATAGTTTCTTTAATCTATGACAAAATATTTCAATATTCAGTAATTTCATCACTATACAATTTTGTTATTCTAGATTTAATTTGTAATTCAGTAAATATAAAATATTCTATGTTTCTCTATCATAAATTATCTAGCTTTAATTATTCAGGTAATCTTTTCGTACTTTGATTTTATTGTAATTGTAAATTTAATACTAATTGTAATATTATTTGTAATTGTAATTGTAAATTTAATACTAATTGTAATTTTATTGTTGATATTGTAGTTGGAATCTCCTGGTAGAGGGGCAGAGAAGGCCTGACGGCCTTATCTCTACCAGGTTAAATAAATAAATACTACTAATACTACTACTAATGTCATAAATTGAAACCCTTGCACGATTGATAGATACTGTAAAACACACAAACACAAGGGTAGATGATACAAAACACATTCCAACAGGCTACGTAATGTCTTTACAGATCTAATAACATGAACTGTTTTTGTCTTCGTGTGCTTTCTTCGTCGAATTTGTTGACATAAAATCTTCTACTCTGACTAAGAAACGTTTTTAAGTCTGCCAGGTTGTGTTCATTTTTAAATATGTAGTAGTTTACACCCAATGCTAATCGGAGTTGAACATATCGATTAGATATATTTTCGAGTTCAAAATATCTTATTAATTTTAGATTGTCATTTGGATTTGGGTAAGGATCTATTCCATTCAGACGAAGAGATTTAGGCAGACCTCACCAACATTGGACGGACCAATTCCATTTGTAGTTCACAGACCAGAAACAACCCAAAACTGTGTATTGGTAGAAGAAGAAGATCTATTCCATTTAGTTGTTGTTTAGTTCACCTGCATATAGGTGCTATGTTCGTACAGTTTGTGAGAAAATGTAGCGTTCCAATGTGTCCACACTTCTTACAGGCCGGTGAATCTGTTAAGTTGTTACTATACTTTTTTTCTTCAATGAGAACAATGCTATTCACTACACACAGTGAATAGTTGCTTCGTTATTAATCTGCTTAAGTCGTGTGAACTATCGTAGCTGCTAGGTTACTGCACATTTCGCGTGTTTGTTTATAACGCAATACAGTACAGTGAGTAACCATGCCGGGTATGAGGTGTACTGTTGCAGTGTGCAATAACAGCTGGGCGAAAACAAAGAAAGACAATTCCAGAAGTCATATAAAATACTTCACTTTTCCGAAAAATGAGTGGATTCAGAGATGTAGGCGTGACGGAAAATGAAATCCGAATTCGTGTAGAGTGTGTTCCGAACATTTTCATGCCAGCGATTTTAAACGAGACCTAAGGAGCGAATTATTAGGACTTCCTCCCACACGCATACTTAAGAAAGATGCTATCCCTTCTCCAAATTTGGGTATTGATCGCGACATATACAGGGACATCATTTTATTTTTACTTGCATTTTTATTGTACCTGTATTTCTGAATGTACTTTACTCTCACCCCTTCACTAATGTCCTTGCTCCCGTCAGACACACAAACTTACGGCCGCTGTTGCATTCGAAGTCTTCAAGCAGTGAAGTAAACACTGCAGTGTATAGTGTGTTTCATGAATATGATTGCGTTTTCTATAGAAGAAAGAACCTATATTAATAATATCGTACTAAAAAATTATATTCAAGAAACGATAAATTCAATTTCAGAGAATAGGCTTCAAAATGTTTTTAATAATATGCGTACTGAATTGAAGCCTGCATTGTAATGAACGGCAACCATTTTCAGCAACTTGTTTAAAAATTCAGATTAGCTTTTTTTTAATTGAGGTGGCTAGAAGCAAAGGAATGCTAGTGACATTTGTAATAACATGAGTTAAGTGCATCCAGTGTAAGCAAAAGTATCTAAAATTTTAGTGGCAAAGGGATATTTTAATCGCATCACACATTAAAAATTAAATAAAAATTTCACCGGTTTTACGAAAGCTTAAATATTTAAACCCCATTTTCTCAAAAGTAACTTAAGTGCACTTACAGCCCTTTACTTATGACCCCCTCAATTTAAATTCACTCTCTATATTGTATGTTAACACCAATAATTAATATGCTAAATAAAGTAGACATTACATAACGAACATAGCCGCCTGAAAAGTTGAGTTTTTGAAATAAAAAATGTTACTGTATTTTGATAAATTCCGTAAAAGTGTTGATCAAACTGAAAATCGTAATATCGTATTTCCCTACAACATAAATGGATACACTACTTTTCTCTCCTCCTATACCTAGTAAAATGATTTTTTTACATATTGCACTAGTAACATCAAACTCCTGTAATGGAAGGGGGCAACAGTGTTTCCGAGTATAGCCAGGTTAATGTTAAAAATGTTGGTAAAAATAAAGTGATGTCCCTGTATAAAGAACAATTATCGTAGATCGAGATATTAGGAAGGAAAAGAGAGATCATAAGAAAGTTGTTACAGAAATGTTGCAAGATTCGGATATTTGTACGCCTAATTCTACATTAAGTTCACCATCTCCTTCAGTCACTCCACCTTCCCAGCCTGTGATGAGAATGCAGTGGTTCTGATCGAAGAAATTGGAAAAGGATTGGAAAAGGAGTTGGATGAAGAGAGAAAAACTACTCTTGTTCTGAATTTCAAATTGGAGGCAGCTGAAAGGAAGTTACAGCAACACCGTACAAAAATAAATAATTTATGGAAGGAACTAATAGAATGTAGAAAGAAAGAACGTGGGCTCATAATATCCATAAAAAATTGGTCGAGGTCTTTCGGACATTGTTACTAAAACTCAGATAAAAGTACTGACAAACAAACAAAATCATGTGAATTGGACTGACAAAAACATATCTGCAGCTTTCACTCTAAGATAGCTGGGGAAGAAAACATATTGTAAATTTATTTCAACTCAACAACAATGTAACTTTATTATCCCAACAATAGGATTTGCTCTCCACACAGTAACACAGTATTCGTTAGTGCACTCCACTGACGACAATGACAATTTACTTGAACTATTACGAACAACAATGAACTGTTAATCTTAACTAATATTTACAAAGCACTATTTACAAATCAGAACTGTCAGTTCTCAGTTCACAGTTCTTCTAGCTCAGTAACTCGAGTTCACAGTATCTCGAACCACAGACCTTCAGAGACAGTCCACTGTACTCGAACTCAGGTCCCTCCAACTGCGGTCCACTGCACTCCAACTCAGGTCCCTCCAACTGCGGTCCACTACACTCGAACTCAGGCCTTCGGATGCTGACACAGTTGCGGACGCACACTCGAGTCGAACTCCGGTACACAAGACTGGCTTGCTTGCTCTGGCTTACTCACTGAATGGCTGAATAAACTGAAAACTGCTCAAGTTCGCTCGCGTTTCTTCTTTTATAACCACAGCGACGTAGCCTGGAAAGTTCCACGCGTGTCCAGAGATAGCACTCCAGAACAATCCAGATCCTTTTCCTCTCTGCCAGCACCAGATGCGCGCGCAAACTCCCTCGCCGCGTAGGCCCTTTCCCCTCTCTTCTCTCCGCCGCGCGCCGTCCCACAGTGCTCCGTGGAGCCCGTGTCGGCTCACGCGCGATCTGCTCTCTTGCGGGACGCTGGTCGTGAGTTCGAATCTCACGTCGCTGTCACAATATATTTAAATGAGACAAAAATTGCATTACCCACTAACTGTACTCTCGACGTTGGAAAAATGGGCTTCCAAAATTGACATGCGAAACAGAACTGGTATCCTCGAAGATATGTCGGGTGTGATGAAGATAGCTGCTATCACATATGGAGAATGAGATAAAATTGCAGTCCTTCAGTTTGACGAAGTGCATGCTAAACGAGTACGACTCTCTAAAGAATGAAATCGTGGGTCCCCATTCAAGATTGCAGGCAGTGATGGTGTGAGGTCTCTTCAAGAAATGGAAACAATTAATTTATGTTGATTTTGATAAAAATATGACAAAAATTATATTAGATAATCTAGTATCGCGTCATGCAGAGATACAGTAGGATACAGAGTAGTAGCTTGTGTTTGTGACATGGGTGCAGCGAATCAAGGTTTGTGGAAAGGATATGAAGTTAATCCAACAAAAACATGGTTCTATAACCCAAAAACATCATAAATATATTTCTTTGCTGATGCTCCTCACCTTTCGAAATTAATCAGAAACTGGCTCCTCGATACCGGCTTCATATTTTCTAATGGAAAAATTGTCTTGAAAGATCCTTTAGAATCTCTTATTAAGAATGACAACCACGAAATTAAAGTCATAAAATTGATTCCAGTCACTTAAATTGTAGGGGAACTGAAATAATGTACGTTAGGAAAGCTGCAGAATTAATGTCACATAGTGTTACAACTGCTTTACTGTTGTTGCAAGTTATCTTGAACCTTCTGAGCGGGGACAGAGGGGCAGAGGGAAGGAAGCGCGTAACGCGGGTGGAGCCAACTGAGTTGTTTGCGCATGCTCCGCATCATAATCTCTTGTCAAGAGACATAGTACCGTACTATTTCCTTCACTGCGTACCAGTAGTGTTACCATGGAGCAGCAACCACAGGATAGTAATTATGGTGAAATCACACCACCGCGGAGAAAAAGTATCGCTGTTATCCACAGCGGAGAAAGAGAAATTATTGCAAATATAATAAAATCAAGCGTTGCGAGGAGGAAAAATTAAACGAATATTTGCTGGAACCTCTTGCTAAGGAATATGAGAGAGCGGCTAAATACTCTGGCAAAAGTATTAGTTCCGTGAAGAGAATTAAAAATAATATTAAATTACAACCGAATGAACCTCACATTACTCCGGGAAAGAATAGGTATGTAATGTTTAGAAATTATTGCTATAATAGTTATGTACAATAGTGTGTGTATTGAGAGCGACATAATGAATTACTGTTGCAAGTTATTATTTTCTTATAGTTCTACTAAACATATTATTTCATTCCACAATTAGACTTGTGTAAAGTTGAAGTGGACGACTTCGATCAACATGTTATTCGGAATACAATCGAAGAATTCTATCTTGTTCAGAAAGTAATACCTACGATTAAGAAGATAATTCCGAATGGATGATGCCATTGACGAAATAATTAATTTTGGAACAAGAGATTATGGCAGCAATGATAGGGATATGGATTGTGTATAATTGTAAATTAATGTAAATTCAAATAATGAGCCTGTAAAATATTGTCATAAGAATATTATGTACGTATTAGCTGAAGGTGTAAGTCATGCAGGCCTATATAATGTATAGAAGTAGCTGTAGTAACTCCTCCATTGCCGGTCCCCAGCCCGGATGAGAGAGGAGTGTACACACGATTATATTTAAATACTTACTCATTACAGGTTAATTAAAGCTTGCTACGAAACTATGTTCTCCTCTCAAAACCGGAGTATCGAGAGAAGATGATGTCTGTATTGAACCAAGTTCTTTTACAGTAGAGAGCCGTAAGGTAAAAGAACCAACGTTTTTTGAAAAGAGTCACGTTATCCGAGGGAGGGGCATCCTTGCCGTGCCGTTACGCTGATGAGTACACGCCGTACCGAGCAGTTCCAAAGACAGACTTAGGGCATGGATGAATATATAATAGGATGCGAAACTGCGGTCAGCACCATCTGGATTTGGGGGTTTGAAATAAGGTGATCAGCGCCCAACGTCGTAGGTGGTGAATATTAGAACTACGTGTTGGGTACATTACCGAGAGTTCTCTATTTATCCGTTCGAGATATTGCTGTACGGGAGAGTCGAAGATTAAGATGGCGGACTGAAACTTGCTAATAAGTGAACTTAAAGTGATACGTGTGTGTATAAGCAGTGTATGTTAAACAGTGATGTTTATGGACGTTGTAAAAATAGTGTTGTTGAATGTATTGTATAGTAATAGTAATATAATAAATTGAACTATCTAAGTAGTTTTTGCAGACTTTTTCATACCCAAAGAATACAATCCCTATTATCTAACCTTTTGCTTTATTTTTTGTCTCTGTCTGGTTATATTTTAATCGGGTAGTGTAAAACACATCGTCTCTTTTATCTTCCTGTTGGCTCCGGTAAGAATTTTCAGTAGAATATGCTGTGAGGAATAAAACCGTAAATGTTTTATTTTAAATTGGGTTAGTTTTGAATATCGATGAGGATGGGAGGGAATACTTTTTGCACAGTTTAACATTTTCGTCACCAGGTGCGCTGCTAAATGCATGGTGTAATTACTCTTTTCGCTACTTGGTGGCTGCTAGATGTAATAACGCCTCTCCCAGAAATAGATGGCAGCAAGATCAATTTCTACAACAGCGCCTCTAGTATGTGTTACGGGAAATTCATTAAGTTTCACATCCTATTATATATTTATCCATGCTTAGGGGATGTAAGGTTCAAGAGTCGTTTTAAACTTGGCGGCGGTTCATCTATCGCTGAAAACATGAGTGAGTTTATTGAAATTGTAAATAATAATTGGTTTGATCTCATGAATTCTTATAGTCCAGCTCATTCTAAAGTTCCTAGCAAAAATGCATATGGGCTTAAATTATAAGAACAAGATAAAATTCTGAAGAATATGTATGACACTATTAATAGCATGACATGCAGGGGTAAAAGAGTAAAACGGGTATTTCAGACAGCCATTCTTGTATCTATATCTTCCTTGAAATATCTTCTTCTCGATGTACAAAACTTAGGAATGACATATATTTCAACGCATCGACTGAACCAAGATTCACTTGAGAATTCATTTTCCCAGATCCGTTCTCCAGGTGGTTAATACGACCATCCTACTCCATTAAACTCTCTATACCGCCTGCGAATGATCATTCTTGGCAATAATGTCGGAAATATAGAAAAACACAAAAATACACATACTGAATCTAGTGAGGAATATCTTTCATCCCAATTACTTCGTAAATGTGGTGTAAAGTGTACAGATTTAGTAGAAAATTATATTCCTGACATCTTCATTCAAGAAGACGACACATCTGGTATAGATTCAACAATTGTAGGTGAAAAGGAAACTGAAATGGAGGCTGAAGGTTTGAGATACATTGCTGATTGGATAGCAAACAAACATAGTGAAACTCATCCCAACTTAGGTCTCCAAACAGATACAGAAGAAACAGACCATAGTTCTTACTCTCTGGTCTCCTGGATTTGTAGTTTGTCGTATGGTGGACTTACAGAGCCGACATACACATGGTTAGACATCGTAAAGGAAATGGAGAAACGCTTTTGCTCTTATCTTGGACTTGAGGTTCGAAGAGGGGTCGGAGTTATGAAGAACTTGGTTTCTTCAACATGTGCAAGTGATCCTTGTGTGAGTAGTGACTTGGTGAAAACCTTCGTCAAAGTAGGACATATGCTCGTATAAAGTTTTAAAATAAATGTGGCGAAAAGATTAATAATCAGTGGCCAGAAAATAATTAAAAGGTCGGCGCCTAAAGTGAAGAGGAAAATGAAGTTTACAAATTAAGGTAAAATTTATTCCTTCATATACTAACTCGCGGCTTGCTTAATTATACGTATTACGCTACGTAGGCCTATATCATAAGCTAAACGTTATGGTCTGTCCAAAACAACTTCCGACCTGACAAATGGCGCCTTTAGCATGTTACCATGGCAACCATTCAAATCAACCACTCACGAGAGACGCGTAACCATGGTAACGGGACGGTGTTGCCGTGTCTATGTTTACAAGCCGCACGTGAATACCACGGCCTAGAGGTGAATACAGTGCCCGGAATGACTTTGAGTTGGCTGGTTAGCGCGTGCTTTGTGTGAATTAAAAATATTTCGTTGTATTATTGTTTTAGTGTACCGATAATTATTGTGTTTAAATTATATTACACGTATTATCTTCGTTCTCATTGGTGGAGTGTGTGGTTAGTGTGCGTTTTCTAGTTTCTGCGAGAGTTTCTAAACAGGTGACTTGTGCAATGTCGGAAGGAAGGAAAGGCAGGCGGAGAACAAAGAATATTGTACAAGGTGCCCCGTTAAAGAGTCAAGCTTGAGACGGAAAAAGATAATGGCGGGCCTCTTTTACCTTCGGCGCAAGTCGTAATGAGAACTGCTACTTGTGTTAAAATTAATAAGAGCACTGTTATCGATATTGGAAAAGATATTTTTTAGTTTACTATTTTTTCAACGTCTTTCTAACAACATTACATTGAAGAATACCGACACTTATAAAAGTAAAGGCTTCGTATTAAATTTAAACCTGTTTTTACAGTTTACAATCCTTTCGACGCTTTTCTAACGGTATTACATTGAAGAATACCGGTACTACTACTACTACTACTACTACTACTACTACTACTACTACTAATAATAATAATAATAATAATAATAATAGACTAATAAAAGTAATAATGTACACCAATTTTAATGCCTAGTATTCAACAAATTGGTTAGAAATGTATGTGTTCATGTCAGCTGTTCATTACTGCACTCTATCGGCAGCGCGCTCGCTTACACGAAAGATGGACAACATGACAACACTGCTCCACCTTCTCTGTAAACTGTCAAGTCGGAAGTAGTTTTGGTCAAGGTATAGTAACGAAGCAGTAGAGTATTCTGGGTGTTCATTTCAAAGTGTGTCATGACGTCACTGTTGTTGGGTCACCGATTTGAAGCGAGTTTCAGCTGATATGTTAGAGAAGTTGCCTATTATTTAAGGCGTTCTTCAATCTGAACTTGAGAACGTGTACGGTATAACTTGAACGTCGTAGCAACAGATGGCGGTCTGTACGGTCTGTGTGCTACCATAACCTCTTTCGAACTGTGTTTTGCGCCGGCAAGTCGTACGCAGGGTATTTGTTATCATCGGTTGCGTACGGTAACATTCCACAACACAAATCAAATGCTCCGTGTTCATGTTGACCGTCGAAGTTAATGTCAACAAATACGTAAGTAATCGTCTTAACCCTCTCCCCATATCCCGACAGTACGTATTTCCAAACAGTTCACATTCCTGCCACTACCGGCGTTACCGTACGTATCGGCACGTACTCTTCAGAATGAACGCCGTACTTGCTAGCCAACTTCTCTGCCTCTTAGATTATACACCTGAGCTGCGGAAGTGTAGGAAGATTGAATTCTCTAGGCTCATCAGCTAGCCACATGACGGCATACAGCGAGCCATGACACACTTTGAACTGAACACTCAGTAGTAGGAATCCGTCCTGGTATCTGAAGCAGACGACAAGGGAGTATCAGTGTGACGTCGCCCATTCTGAGCCAATACCAGTGACTCATGCGTGTAAGTTCTCTCTTTATAGTGGTCAGGTCAGGATAGCCAATAGTATAGTTAGCCGCAAAGTTTTAAATATACTGATGTTAATATTATGGAACATATTTTACTCTTATCAAATTTAAAGTTTCCTGTTAGTTGTAATGTAACTTGTTAATGAATAGTAGGCCTACATAGTTAGTTTATTTAATATGTTTTACAATGCTGTAGTTATTTCTGGACTAACTTATATTGCATTCAGTTTGTTAACCTGGTAAGCGCGGCGGGAATTTGTGTTTACTCTTTAGAATTTACACGTATCGTGAAGTAGCTAATGCAGATCGCATTGTAGCATTATGATTTCAGTATTCATGTAGTTGTTACATTAATTTTTTATTAAGAACATTTGTAATTTATTATTTTGTAATTATCTCGGCCAGTCAGCCTATGTGTCTTCATGAAAAATGTGTCGGAGTGCATAATTGAGAAGCTACATGGGCGACCATTTTCAACTATGTCTTTTCAAGAAAAGAAGAGCATTGTCCAGGAAGGTAGGCCAAATTTGGTACATAAATCTAAAAATTGTACCAGACATTTCACAGTTTTCACCTCTTCAAGGTAGAGTATCCACCGCGCAATGAACGAATATTGCACACTTTTGTCACTGTCAATGTGGCGCTATAAACCACTTTTCAATACTCCTATCACAGCCACAACACATTTCAATTCTTATATATATGGAATGATCACTACATTAACACATTTAATATATCACAAAACATACACTGAACGAACTAAATGTAATTATTATGAGAGTCGCCATATTTTCTTCCTGGAATTACGATTCACTTCCACTAGATGGCTACCGACACAAGTAGCAGGGTCGCCAATACAGGCAAACGAAATGATACTAATCCTGGGAAATGTTATTACAGGTGTGTGACAGGTTACGTTAGATTAGGTGTGGAGTACGGGTCGAGCTTCAGTTGTGTTAAGACATATAGTGTTCGCGCTCTTGAAGTTTACAACCAGTGCATTTAGTGTAGTGTTAGTGTGTACGCCTTTTTGTGGTGTTACCTTCGTCTAACCTAGTGATGGTGAACCGTTGCTATATTAGTAGGGGCTTTGTCCTCCAAATACATTTATAACGGAGTATTCTCCGCCATATCCTAGATTCATTTGAACAATATATGTTGAACACTTACAATGTTGTAGATGATACGACATTCATTCCTGATTTAGAATTTAATGTCAGCCAAGAAGTAATGGTAGTTTCCAAGGGTAATGATGATGTTATAACTGTAAATTCACCATCAAATTCAGTATATAATAAAAATATCCAATCGGGAACCACAATTAAATACCCAATTATCAGAAAAGCTACCTTACCATTTCCAATATCTACTACCCAACAGATTACTGAAGGCGCCATGATGGATCAAACGAATTCAATCTGGCATCCATAGTTACCAATAGCACTTTGCCGCTCTACAATAAGCTAAAAGGTATCACCATATTGTATGCAAGAGAAATACATACATACAAATTTCAATTACCACTGATAACTTATACCAGATATTTCAATCATCATATCTCTCTCAAAACTCCTCCATTTTTCCAAGGTTCCCAGTGTATTGTATCCCCTATAATATTTTAGTTTGGTCAATCCCACCTGACATTACCACATTCCATAAACAGGAGCTGCAAACCCCTAAAATATTGTCCGAATATATTACAAGAGTACAGCAGCCAACATAACATACACAGATGATATTTACTGATGGATCGAAAACCAAGGTGGGAGTGGGGGCAGCCTGGGTCAACCAAACTATGAATGGCTGATGAGCCAAAGTAGAACTACCTAATGAAAGTTCAATCTACACGGCCGAACTTACAGCTCTATGGCAAGCCTTAATATCACATATCACGATAACAAACAGCTCCATTTGGGTCATTCCAGTGAAAGTGATCCACATAGAGGAATTTTCAATACATTCGAAATTATTACCCTTTAACACTATTAAATATAGAGTATAATCTAAATTTAACACAAGAAATACTGAAATCAGAAGTAAACACTGAAATACTGAAACAATTGTCTTTAGAGACAATTAATACTAGGTACCCTCCACAAAACTGGCTTCATTTATACACCGATGGATCCTTGATCTCCAGGGAACAAGGTGCCAGTGCAGGTGTTATGTGCTGTCTCTTCTCACTTAATAGATCTCTTGGATATGGAACAACAAATTTTGATGGAGAAATCATTGCAATAAGTGAAAGTCTCAGGAATCTTCTATGCCACATCAATAAATTTAAAAATGCAGTTATATTGCCAGACTCCAAAGCAGCTATTCTATCAATAGTCTCTAGACACACACCTTCATCTCAAACAGCAGAAACAAATAAAATACTATCTCGACTAATAACACTCAATAAAATAATTGTATTCCAATGGATACCATCCCATTGTGGAATCCTGGGAAACGAGAATGCGGATGCTTTAGCAAAGAAGGGCAGCACTGCTACTTACAGACCTGTTACTAAATCTACGTATTACTCTGTGAAAAGATTTATTAAATCTACATACTTAGACTTCAACAAACAAAATTTGATAACTCAATCCCAAGGGAAAAAATGGAACTCCCTGCATCAAAATCCACAGTTAATTCCCGATTTACCACGAAAATCGTCTGTAGCTGCATTTAGATTGGCAACAGGCCATGATTGTTTGGCCAAACACCTGCATAGAATTGGAATATATCAGTCTCCTAACTGCCCATTGTGCAACTCAAACCAAGAAATGGATTCAGAACATCTCAAAATCTGTGCGTCAGTGCTAACCATGACAATATCTTTGAAAAATATTGGAGTGCAAGAGGTCAAATGACTTTATTGTCAAATGCCTGGCATTAGAAAACAACAAAAACAACACATTTTAAATACCGGTATGTAATTGATATATTAAAAATGTGAAAATATTTATTTTAAGTTATGAATCCTTCTATCTTACTGTGTTATTGTTTAATCGTTTTCACTGATAGTTTTACTAAAATACGAAAATATGTCTAAATGGACAAAAAATATTTCCACTTGTTGAAGTAATAGTGCGAAAATATATAATGACATTTCAATTTTTTCTCTTTTATTATAATACATACTATTTGCTGATAACAAATGTCAAAAAATTGTTCAAAATTAAACATTTCTGTAGTTGTCACAAAGTACCCTACTCACCTGTTGGTACTGCATGTTATTTAAAATACCTTGGTATTGCTAGGGATAATGTATAATTTTATTTATATCTAATTTTGGTCCACCATTGTGGAGTTCTGGTTAGCATGTCTGACTATGAAATGAGCGGACCTGGGTTCATATCCTGGTTGGAACAAGTTACCTGGTTAAAGTTTTTTTCCGGGTTTTTTTCCTGAAGCCATTAAGAGCAAATGCTGGATAACTTTCGGCACTGGATCCTGGACTCATTTTGCTGGCATAATAACCTTCATTTCATTCAGATGCTAGATAACCAGTGCAGTTGATGAAGTATCGTAAAATAAACCGAGTATATATATTATTTTGGTGTTAAAGATCTATAGTAATTTCATTGGAAATAATTAAATTTTGGTTTTACATATAGCCTTTCATGTTAACTGTAGTATTTGAATCTTATAGAAAAAAATAAAAGCAGACTAACTTTAGGTTAGATTCATCTTCTCTTAACACTGCAATCAGTGATGTTTTCATTGATCAAGTTACTCTTAATGTCCACAATACAGACATACTTTCTACTGCGTGAAATAAGGCATCAAATTATATCTATGATATGATAGTGTTAAATTCACATTTATTTACTAATAATTAAGAAAATATACATCTGATTACACAACTTTTAAGAAATCAAGGAAAGCTAAATGCTTAATTGGTATAATGATATCCGTGGTTAAATGCAGTTTTTGTATGGAGGTAAGAAAAGCTGCATTCTTGTACCAGTTATTCCTTTACTTTAAACATATCATTTTCCAAGGCTGGATATATATACACAGGTCCATATATAACCCTCCAGTTCTTCATCCTTATATGCTGAACCAGGGAAAGAAGTCTGTCTGCATGCATATCTGTCAACATAAGAGAATAACTGATTAAAGTAACACACACACTCACAGAATAAATAAATAAGGGATATTGCTATTAATTTATTAATTTCAATTTTACTATAGGCCTAAATTGTTGGAAATAATTAAAGTAATATTATGTCATTACTTTATTACTTCCTTAAAATAGCTTTAAAGAACCTGGAGGTTCATAGCCTCCCTCACATAAGCCCACCATCGATCCCTATACTGAGCAAGATTAATTCAGTCCCTAACATCATATCCCACCTCCCTTAAATTCATTTTAATATTTTTCTCCGATCTATGTTTTTGCCTCCCCAAAGGTCTTTTTTCCTCAGTCTTCCAACTAACACTCTATATATATGCATTTCAGGGTTCATCCATACATAATACATGCCCTGCCCATCTCAAACGTCTGGATTTAATGTTTCTAATTATGTTGGTGAAGAAAAAACGCGTGCAGTTCTACATTGTGTCATTTTCTTCATTTTCCTGTAACTTCATCCCTCTCAGCCCCAAATATTTTCCTAAGCATCTTATTCTCGAACACACTTAACCTCTGTTTCTCAAAGTGAGAGTTCAATTTTCAAAACCATACACAACAACCGGTAGTATAACTGTTTTATAAATTCTAACTGTCAGATTTTTAAAGCAGATTGGATGACAAAATCTTCTCAACCGAATAATAGCAGGCATTTCCCATATTTATTTTGTATTTGATTTCCTCTCGAGTGTCATTTATATTTGTTACTGTTGCTCCAAAGTAATTCAATTTTTCCACATATTCAAAGGATAAAATTTCAATTTTTGTACTTCCATTTCGTACTATGTTCTGGTCACGAACATAATCATATACTTTCTTTTTTCGGAATTAACCTATCCCATTGCTTACTTCATGTGTTCCCTAATAGTTTGTGGATTTTCTCCTAACATATTCACGTCATCTGCACAAACAAATACCTGATGTAACCCATTGAATTCCAAACCCTGCCTGTTATCCTGAACTTTCCTAATGGCATACTCTAGAGCAAAGTTAAAAAGTAAAGGTGATAGTGCATCTCCTTGTTTAAGCCCACAGAGAAATGGAAAAACATCACACAAAAAATTGGCCTATACACTGCTGTATGTTTCACTGAGACACATTTTAATTAATCGAACTACTTTTTTGAGAATACCAAATTCAATACGAATCTATTTTATACGTGTTACCTGTCTGCATTCAATTATGTACAGGGTTTTCATTTCAAAACTTCCCAGTCTAAATAAGTAATTATTTAAATTGAATTCAATTTAAACCAAAAAACACGTCAATTTAGATATTGAGGAGGAAGTCTGAAACCAGGCTTAATTACATTTTAGATTTCACTTCCAGCCACCCCCACTTTGAAATTTCAAATGGCACCGCTATATTTTTATACTTAAATATGAAAGAGCATTCAGTTATTGTTTATACACCTCATTAATTTATTTCACATTTTTTGTTTTATATCATTGTCTGGCAACTTCGATTGTTGTTCCTGTTGATTAGAGCTAAAGCTACAGATACCATTGAACATTTATTTTAATAGTTGTGTTCTTGTATTAAATTATTATAAAATGGTGTGGACCCTTCAAGAGAGAGCAGAAATCATATTTATTTATGCTCGTAGAACAGCTAGAGCTTTCAACGAGAGGCATCCTGAGAAAAACATAAGTCACCGATATGTCATAGATCTAATACGGAGTCGACCTGGTTGGCGAGTTGGTATAGCGCTGGCCTTCTATGCCCAAGTTTGCGGGTTTGATCCCGGGCCAGGTCGATGGCATGTAAGTGTGCTTAAATGCGACAGGCTCATGTCAGTAAATTTACTGGCATGTAAAAGAACTCCTGCGGGACAAAATTCCGGCATATCCAGCGACGCTGATATAACCTCTGCAGTTGCGAGCTTTGTTAAATAAAACATAACATTTCTAATACGGAAATTTGAAGAAACTAGTTCTGTGTGCAATAAAGCATATGGCCAACCTAGAAAACTCGATGAAACTTCGCAGATTGAAATACTAGATCATTTCATTAATAAACTCGCCACCTCCATTCCAAAAGTAGCTGCTGTAACAAACATTTTGGTTGGTTCCGTACATGAAGTACTGAAAATGAACAAATTTTTCCCCTACAAAGTACAAAGTCACCAACAGCTCAGTGAAACGATTTTGATAGAAGAGTAGAATTTTGTGAACAGATGTCTCAGAGAATTGAAGATGATCCAAATTTGACACAAAATATTTGCTTTAGTGATGAAGCGACTTTTTTCTTAAATGGGTTTGTCAAGAAACACAATTGTAGGTACTGGGACATTGAAAATCCTCACGTGTTTCGTGGAGATAATACTGTTTCCTCAGAAGATCAATGTGTGGGCTGGAATTTTTAGGGATGATATTGTTGGAGCAATTTTCATTGAAGAAAGTCTGACTGGAGAATTGTATAATAATTAATAATAATAATAATTTATTTATTTAATCTGGCAGAGCTAAGGCCAGTAGGCCTTCTCTTCCGCCCAGCCAGACTCTAATTCTAATTAAATACATTTGCTTACATAGTTATTACATTAATATCTAGATCATAAAACAACATGAAAGTAAATGATGAAAATTGGATAACTAATGTTAGTGTGACAATAATAAACACTGGTAAGAAATAGTTATAATAATAATGATAATAATAATAATAACAATAATAATAATAATAATAATAATGGTAATTATAATAGTAATAATAATAATAATAATAATGAGATAATTTATATATTTATCTGTGATATATATAAGTCCAGGGAACGGATTTATATGGACTAAAAATATATGAAATATGTAAATATATATGTAGTTATTTTTACCAAAATATGGAATTAAATATGGATTTTTACCAAAATATGGAATTAAATATGGACTTAAAATTATAAAAAAATGACTATGTACGTTAAATATTGGTACATTTTAATCAAACTAAACAAAAAATATAATGGACGTACCTTATCTTCCAATGTAGTTTCAACAAAACACAATTTTTATTGTCTGTTACCATAACAATAGGTTACAAACATTTCTTTCAAGTGCTGAAAAGTGAATCTTCTTCTATTGTCTCTGAGGATAGATTTATACTGACTAAAAGAGCGTTCGACGTCACAAGAAGTAACTGGTACATAATTCAATTTCACAATGTCTGCTGGGGATAAGTCCAAGTTAATCTTCACTGTTGATTCACCACTCATCACAGCAACAACCTTTTGTACTTCTTCATATCCAGGGTTTTTTGAAAGTACAGTGTCCACCTTAGCTCTTACTGCATCTGCAACTTTACCTCTACCACGATTCAGTTGTTCCACAGTACTATTTATAATTTCAAAACTTTCAGATAGTGAAAGGTGCCTATTTTGGAGACTTTTGAGCGTTTTTATGATGCATGAAAATGTATGCTGAATGTGAGCTAAGTCATTCTTCACACTTATGTCACAGGTAACTGTTTTCGCAGTATCAATTGAGACTGCATCTTCAGAGTCCAATGCAAGGAGAACATTGTTAATAGAGTCTATATGTTCGGCATAATATTCAACTGCTTCTAGCCATGTACCCCATCTAGTTAAAATTGGCTTTGGTGGCAATGGAATTTCAGGGTACATTTCTTTCAACACGTTAACTCTACTGGGAGCTTTGAGAAATACTTTTTTCACTGATGAAATCAACAAATCTACTTTAGGGAAATTGTCTCTGACCACTTCTGCCACACGATGAAATGCATGCGCCACACAAGTAAAATGAGTCAATTTAGGATATACAACAGATAATGCTTGTCCAGCTTTGACCATATAAGGGGCAGCATCGCTAATAAAGAATAACACATTATCGTACATAATACCCTTTGGCCACAGGATACCCATAGCTTCGTTGAACAGTTTAACTATAGTTTTGTTATTGCACTTTTCTAGAACATCACAATGTAAAAGAATTCGTTCAGAATATTGTTCACTTAACAAACCGATAACTACATTACCAACAAGTCTACCTTCTTTGTCGGGAGTCTCATCAATGGAAACCCAAATTGAACTATCTTTAATTTCATCTCTTATCTTCTGTATTGTCTCATCGTAGATGGATGGAGCATACGTCTTCCTAAGTGTTGACTCATCCGGGATTGTATGTTGAGTATATTTTTCAAGGAATTCCCTGAAGATCTTATTCTTTAGTTTGTAGAGAGGAATATCAGCAGAGATGAGAGAACGGCACAGGTCGATGTTAAACTCAGATCTTACATTCGATGTTGTTGGTTGTGTTAAAAACAATTGTCTCTGCTTGGAATTTAGTTGTTTGTTGGCCTGATGTTTACTAGTTGTAATGTGTTGTTGCACCAGGAACTTTTGTGTAGATGATACTGCACACTGACACAAATTACAAAATAATATTTTATTGTCAGTTGATAAACCATCTTCTTTAAATTCTGAAATGTAACTTGTTAGTTTTGATTTTAAATTGACTGAATGACGTACTTTTGGCATATTTACCGTCTTTATAGTATGATTTACAAAACTGAACCTATGTGTACTCTGACTGGCATTTAACTGTTGAGCTGCACAACTGAAGTCTGTTAAAAATTTTAAATTAAATTAATACAGTTTTGTAACTTACTTTCCCATTGTTGATAGGACTGCTAATTTTCAAATAACTCTGATGTTAAAGGGATTACTGAACATGTGTTTAAATCTCTATTGTTGAAATGTATTTTTAAAAGTTAATGGAATTTTGTTTTGTTTTATTGTTAAACCTAATATAATATGGACTGTTTTATATGAAATATGGAAAATATATGGAAATTAACGAAAATATGTACTAAACTCTAAAATATGGAAAAATATGGAAAATAAAAGTAGGATTTTTCAACCCTACACATTGTGAAACATAAAGATAATGCAAAATATAAATTATATTAGCTTTATAAGTAAATATGTATTTACATATAAATCCTTTCCCTGTATATAACCATTAAACACTGAGAAACCTGAAACAGCTATTATTGTTGACAATAATTGTTAGAAAAAATATCTCGTTAACCTATTCTTAAATTGGTTTGATGTCTGACAGTCCCTGACATTACTCGGTAGGGAATTCCAAAGCCGAGGAACAGCCACAGTGAAAGAAGATGAATATGAGGATGTTCGGTGGGAGGGAATGGATAATATTGAGGAGTGTTGTGATCGTGTGTCTAGGTTATGATGGGTGGATAAATTTTGAAAACGAGACGCAAGATAGACAGGAGTGGAGAAATGTAATATGTGAAAGAGAAGGGAAAGACAGTGGATTTTCCTACGATCTTCTAGACGGAGCCAGGACAACATTTCGAGGGATGGTGTTACGTGATCAGCCCGGCGAATATTGCAGACGAAACGGACGCACATATTATGAACACGTTGTAGTCTCTGCGCCGAAGTAACGCTTAGGTCAGTAAGCAGAATATCACAGTAATCGAAGTGGGGCATCACGAGTGTTTGCACTAACATTTTTTTCATGGAAAGGGGTAGAAAATTCTTCAATCGTCTAAACGAGTGGATTAATGAAAATACCTTTTTGCAGGTTTCTGCAACTTGAATGTTCCAATTTAAACTTTTATCCATATAAATACCTAGATTCTTTACTGATTCACTGAATGAACATATTAGAAAATGTAATTGATCCACTTATCACACTGTCGCTAGAGATATTTATGTCTTTACTATTTATAAATAGTGTTTTGAGCAGATGAATTTATTTTGTTCAGAAATCTTTGTCACATGCATGTATTTTGTATGATGTACATGAAATTAAATTTGTTTAGAAGTTGGGCTACTCACTGACGTAGGAGTTCCCATGGAAGTTGAACTGATTTTTCCAGGCATAAGTTTTAATGTCACATGTTTAATATGCTATCAAAGTGAAATTCTAATGTTAGCTTGTACAATTTACAATGTCTTTTATTTACAATGTATTAAATTTTATCCATATTTGTGTGATGTAACTGGATTATGTGGTCACAGTGCTTCAATGTGGAATGTTTCTCATTGTATCATCATCATCACCAACTACACCATCACCACCACCACCACCATCATTATCAGTATTATTACTGTTATTGTTATTTTTATTATAAATGTAGATCTATATTAAAGCGGAGGCTTCTTAACTTTGTCGAAATTAGATTTGTCATCTGTAGCAAATTTAACAAGAATTTTTTTCTCATATAATACATTTACCTTTAATATATCTTGTTGATTAAAAAACTTCCTGTAATAATTTGTTACATTTTCTCTACACTACGGATACTTACGGAGGAGCACATTAAACTGTAAGGCAGCTTCGTATCGTGGAAAATTATTTGGGCACAGTACGTTAAATGATAAGACTTCCTCAGTTTCTATTAACTTCATTATCTTTAGCGCCATCTTTCTGTAATAGGACTGGAAAGCAAATGAGTGCCTGAAACATGAAATAAGTTCCCAGATTCATACTAAATACAAGTACAGACTACAAGAGTGAAGTAACAACCAGTAAATGGAGGTTCTCGGGGATGAATGTTAAGTACTTTATTGTTTGCAGTTTATATTAATAGTTTACCCTCAACCATAAATAATTTACGCCATGTAATCTTATTTGCAGATAATGCAAGTGTGATGATATCAAACAAAGCAAATCATCATTTTATAAAAATTTCTAATACAGTGTTAAAGCAAATTAATGATTGGCTTAATGAAAATATAGTAGCAAAGAGAGAGAGAGAGAGAGAAAAAAAACCTCATCCGGCCTTAATTAAGGATGACCACGAGGATCTGGAAATGAATAGCAAACAAATACAATTAATTAAATATGAATATTGTTATAAAAATAAAGTGATAAAAACCAGTGTAATTAAATTTGTTATGGGCATGCATAATATTGCTCAGTTTTCTTTCAATATTAGCTTCAATGGAGTTGATCTCAAATAATCTGCTTTGCTTTGTTAATTATTCAATATGGAATATTGTGCACTATTTAGAATTGTTACCTCCTATACATTACCCTAGCTCACCCAAAGACGTAATTAAGCAATATGTACTGTTATGTTACTGAATAATTAATACTTAATATGTGCCGCGTGTATATTTGTAAAATTATTCCATCTCTAACTTTCATTCTTTCATAAAAAAAACGCAACACAAATCAGACATCAAATTTCAGTATGGTACCTCCAAATAGCATTAAATTTAACTACAATAGGCCTACATATAGCTAATTATTATTTTAGAAAATATATAAAGTTTTCTATGCGTAAAGTTCTGTTTAGTCCTACCTTATATGCATTTGTGCCCAGTCCTCGATTCACTCATGAGCTTCTGTAATGACATAAAGCCTACGTCCATCTAAAGGAACTACACTTTCCAATGATGGAAGAATTATTTAAATCTATTAAATAGTTTCTTGAGATTGCCTCATGCAAACACACAAATACTCTCTATTTATAATATAATAATATTTAGTATATTATAAACACATATAATATCATCCGTATATTAATCCGATTGTTGTCCAAGGACTCCAAAGACGCCCTAAATAAATGCATAGTCATTTGTTTTATCTTTATTACTCGTATTTTAATCTGCCTGGCCATGATATAAAAAGCATTGTTATTTTAAAGTGGGAATTATCTCGCCATTTGGTAATGCAGAATTCCTGCACAGAAATATTATGTACTTCAGTACATCATATCCTTGGCTTCTGCCCCTATAGTGAGGCCCTTCGCAACATCCTTCACCATGCTGTCCGTTCTATCCTGGCCGAGGCACTGAAGGAGGTAGGGTTTACAGTCCATCAAGAGGTGCAGGGACTAGTCACGCAAGGAAATGTTCGGCGAATTGATATCATTGCCATTAAGAACAACTCGGCATACATTCTCGATCCCACCATCAGATTTGAGACACATGCAAATCAACCGCATGAGGTGGACAGTGAAAAGAAACGGATCTATGAACCAACAATCCCGATCTATAAAGATAAATATAGCCTGTCCCACATTGATGTAATAGGTCTGATGGTGGGAGCACGAGGTACCATACCCTCCTTCTTTGCCAACAAATGTAAAAACCTGGGGCTAACACACAGCATTGTGAAGGAAATAGCCATTAGTGCCCTCAAAGGATCAGTTCAGATATTGAGAAATCATTTGTATGGGAGTGATAATGGAAATTCCAAGTTATCTTAACCGATGGCTGTTGATTGGTTCAGATATCAATGCCAATTAATCCGTACTATTATTTTTCTCGCGGTATATGGCATTCAAATCATTCTAACCTATCTGATGGTATTCCCCCCCCCCCCCTTTCTGAACTGTAAATGAGCACAAACGCTACTTAGGTGTAAATTTTTCTGACATTTTGCATATTCGATTCCCTAACTGTTTCAAATGTATATCATTTTACCTTTTAGGTGTGTTTCCAAATTATATGTGGTACGCTTTGTCAAGTCTGGCAACCTTTTCATAAGGGAAGCTAACTTTATTATTATTATTACAGATCTATCAAAATTTTGCATAGAGTAAAACTTATCGGAAATCGTTTTTAAAGAAACTTTTGTTATGTAATATTTTTCATAAAAATCAATAATAAGCGAGATATTTTGATTTATTTAATTAAGGCCCCCTTATAATCCCTCTTTTAAATAAAGTATTTTGAATGCCATATAGCCTATAATCTAAGCTACAACGAACTTAATTTATATTCCAATTTTCATATAAATCGATTCAGCCATTATTGCGTGAAAAGGTAACAGACATCCAGACAGACAGAGAGATATACAAACAAAAATTTCAAAAAAGCGATTTTTGATTTCAGGATGATTAATTATACATGTTGATACCAATTATTTTTGGAAAATCGAAAATTACTAGAAAAATTTCGGTTACAGATTTATTATTAGTATAGGGTCATTCCATATCAAATCAACAAGGCACTCAACCCGACCGACTCAGATTTCTTTCAAAATTTGAGGGTTTGTTTGACCTGCCACGCTAACTAAAACTGCCGAGTTTCATATGTCCTGTGCTTTTCGTTTTCTGTCAGTGGCGTTTCAAACATGAAGAAAAATCACATTTTTGTAAGCACGCCGCTTCAATTAAAATTATATATCTCAACAACGTCTCCAGATAAATTTACAAAAATTGGGTGATACATTCTTAATATGTGATAGTTTTTATTACTTATATTGTTTTCTGCATGTATTCAATTACACTAAAAAAACATGGTGAAACAATTTTCATATATTCATATTTAAAAATGCGGGGGTTCTATTTTAATGAAAAAAATATATAGTACGCCTCAATTAGTGATATAATGAACTGATAAGTTTCAACTTGGAATCTTCATAGGTTATAAAGATAAAAATTATTATGTCACAGCAAGCGTAAGCTAACCATATAAGTCGCGATAATTATGTCCCACACATTCGTTGTATTTAATTATATTTGATCATATTCTTGAATGTCGCTATGTAATTTAACATGTAGTACATAATTCGAATTTTTTAAATTATTACCTGAAATAAATTATTGTCACATGGATTTTGTTAAACCTGAAGTTCTGTAAGAAATGCTTACCTTTCATTGCTGAGATGAAATAGCCTGATCATCTTTCCAGACAGGATGCTGCGTTGTTTCAACTGCATTTTAAAACTGCTTAGCAAGCATAATACCCATCCTAAACAGCAGGACTGTATGAAACTTGTGTTCCAGGCACTGCGGTGGATTTTGCAAATCGGAGAGCAAGCATTTTTTTCTCTTCAGTAAGTTATAGCCTTTTTTAGTCACATAAACGATATTAATGTTTGGGAGATGATGCCTTGTCCAGTCGTACAATTTCCTAGGTGTAGTTATTTGTTTATCGGATGGTCTCTGCAAACTAGCACAAGCCGCAAACCTTTTAAGTGTCCCACCTACAACGTCGCATGCTCTTTTGCCATGCGATATGCAAAAATAATGCAATTCTGTTGGAAATCCAAAATCTTCTTCATGTAATGTGAGGTTCAGGAAATTTTTTTCTATTTTTATACTGAGCAGAGAATCCATCGGAGAAATACATAATTTTTGTGGTGAATTACAGATGTTTGTTTTAATGACTCCATTAGATATTTTTGAAACAGATTACAGCTGTAGTGTCATATTTCGGGCAGTGCGAAATTATTACCAGATTTTTAATAGAGACTGTATCGGATGACGATTCGTTATGATATATTACGAAAGTATGAATGATTGTCTGCACATTAATCCTGTGATATGACTGAATTTCATCTTGGATTACGAAATAATAGTTTTCAGCGAAGTCGCATAACACAACATGCAGGCATAGCTGTAGAAATGATTTCATATCACGTAGAAACTTACTTTGTTCAGATGATATAAATGAGTGAGTCAGTAAATCACCAAGTTTCTCCAAGAGACAGTCGAAAAACTTGTCTGTGGGTTTCATTATGGTCTCAAGCGTTGTTCGGTCAGTCGTCATCCACTGCTTGTAGGTCACTGATTCACTGCAGTTTTATACGAAACATTTCTCTAAACCCTCTCTTATTTTGAATGGTTCAGGACATTCTGTACATTTCCTGAACAAGCAATTTATATGAGGAGGATTGCACACCATAGTAGCCAAGAAATGTCAAGTTGGAAAGTATAAAGAAAAATTTTCTTGAAATCCACGTAGACCTGAAACTTTAATAAATTGCTTCCGGCATAAGTTTTACATTCTGATAAGGACACAAGCACAGACAGTATAGTCCACTAACTCCAGCTAGAATACAATTTCTTGGTCAGGGTTAGAATTTTTAAACACTGCATATAATTAATTTCTGCTCATGTGATTTATTCCCTGATTCTTTAATCACAACAAATATTTCTTACCAGGCATCATTCTGCTTATCTCGTCAGAACAACAGAATTCTTTAACTTTACCGGCAACAGCCGCGTGCAAGGGTTTTCCAGGTTTTGGATTTGGTGAACACAAAATTCCCTTTCCCTTTGCCAGGACTTTGGCTTTCCGAATTATGTATTCGAAAGCTGAAAGAAACTCTTTTTTTATATTATTTACGCTGCAGCTTTTAGGTAGTACTGTTAAAATGGTGATTTTCTCACTTTTATCTGAATTTTGACAATTTTCCTGCAACTGAGACAAAATTTCAGAATCAGAAAGGTCCTGGTTCCTCGGCATCTTTATATCAAAGACTTTGTCTTTTACAATATTTTCAAATTTCTGTGTATTATATTTCTCTTGTTGTAGCCTTTCTTGTTTAATAAGGAACACACCTTGGTCAAAAAGACTTGTATTTAATGAACTTACATTTGCTGTAGAGTCGACGTATTCTTCATTACTAGAGTCATTATGAGGATTCTGCGTAATAGCATCATATTATATTTTTATTTCTTTGCGACACATAGCGGACACCTTTTGTTCCTGTTTTAAATCAGGAAATACATTAAGCATCCACGATATAACACTTCTTAAATTTTTCCTCTAATTACAGTGCCCTGATTTCTCGAAGGGATTGCAGCAAACATAGGCCTATAACTTAAAATGCGACTCCATTATATCGCACAAAACTACCACATACTACGAAAACTAACGACACTGCACTTGAAACAGATTGCACGTTTTGTATAAATTGAAGACTGTATAAACTGCCACTCATGACGGCCTGACAGATCGATGACGCAGCTTATCAGACAAGTAGGAACTCGTGCGCATGCAGTGTTGGTGTAAGACGGGGTTAAGTGCTACAAACCAATACATTGATATATTTTTTTACTGATATTCCTGAAACGTTTCCAAAATGAAACTTACACCAAGGGGAGAATACTCTTACCTCTATAACATACATTTTTCGCGAAATAATTTATGTCCCGCATTTATAGATATTCAATATTAAAATGTGTTTCACGTGACTATTCAATAAAGAATTCATTATTTTGATGCAAACCTATTTTTATTGAAACATATGATCCCTTAGCTTTAAAATAAGCCCAAGTTTAAGATTCTACCTCAATTAGAAGAGAAGTTATGAATTATTTTTGTTGACATAGTATGCGACATTTTTACATTTTTTTTCGTATTGACAGAATTGCTGTAGGGATATCGTGCATTATTGAGGGCTAAAATTTTACATAATTACTTAACTTAAGGTTCTTTACCATCCTACCAAATTTAATGAAAATCTGAGGTGGTCGGGTTGAAAAGTCCACTTTTTTGTGTTGATTTGACATGGAATGCCCCTATAGATTTCTCTCGTGACAGTATACTAAGAGAGTTGACAATAAATTAAGCTAATTCTTTTAGATTACTGAATGGATGAATGAATTGGAAGAACAGGAGTCAGAGGAAATCTTCCCTCCAAACTTTCCACACACTTTTCCAGCAGTTTAACTCTGGCTGTTTCAGTGAAAAGCTCTCTGTGTACTAATTTATATATGAGGCGTTCAGAAGTCAACATGATTAACTTCTTTTGCAAAGATTTTGAGATATTCAAGGTTAAAATTGAATACACATAATTGATTCTGTGTTGTAGTCAAGAAGAATATTGCATTCTGTGGGCTTTTTACTGAACTTTAGAGTTAATCACATTGACCACTGAAAATATGGTCAATTTAATACATTGCCAACTTGGAAACTCTGAAATAACCAAAAGTGGAGTTAATGATGTTGACTTCTGAACACCTCATATGTGCCTCTTAATGCTAAACACTTTGTAGTTTAAAATGAGTTGTCACCAGCTGACAGGAACAACATTATTTCACTAATGTGATCTTTGTTTAATTTCATAATGTCTCTTTTGGTATCATTTATATAATAACAAATTTTATTTTATAATTCATGAGTGCTCTGATACGAGGGGGATCCAGGAAATAATGGCGGTTCGCGCATACCCGCCGCGCAGCTGACTCCACTTCCTTGTTTGAAGGTCAACTGGCTTCCTTAACATGTGTTCTCATAATGTTGTGAGTACTGGTTGCAACAAGTCGCCATTATGCATTTTGTGTTACTTCAAAATGAACGACGTGATTGATAATCCCGCCGACTGTAAGGTAGGGAGTGTGATTCGATTTTTGAATGCCCGACATTTGAAACCTGCAGAAATTTACCGACAATTGAAAGAAGTGTATGGTGATACTGTAATGAATGAAAGAAATGTGAGAAAATGGTGCGAAATGTTCAACAATGGGCGAACAAATGTCCACAATGAAACTCGACCCGGATGCCCATCACTCATCACAGAAGACCTGAAGACTAAAGTGAACGACAGAATCTTGCAAGACAGGCGCACATCACTCGACGAATTGCATATTGCCTTTCCTGACATTTCTCGTTCTTTGCTTAGTGAAATTGTGTCGCAAACATCTTGGCTACCACAAAATCTGTGCACGATGGGTTCCACGGCAACTGAGTGACCAACACAAAACTCAGAGAATGGCCTCAGCATTGACATTCTTGATGTGATATCACACAGATGGAGACGCTTTTCTTGATCAAATTGTGACTGGTGATGAGACCTGGGTGTCTCACAACACCCCAGAGACCAAGCGCCAATCACGTCAGTGGCATCATCCCTCATCACCCAAGAAACCGAGAAAATTCAAACAGACTCTCTCAACACAAAAGTCATGGCTACTGTCTTTTGGGATCGCAAAGTGTTCTTTTGCTGGATTTCATGCCAAAAGGCACTACGATCAATGCAAATCGTTATTGTGAGACTTTACGAAAACTACGGCGAGCCATCCAAAACAAGAGGCGAGGAATGCTTTCGAGAGGAGTTGTGCTTCTTCACGACAACGCCCGCCCGCACACTGCTGCTTCAACTCGAGAATTGCTGGATCAATTCGGTTGGGAAATCTTTGATCATCCACCCTATAGCCCAGACCTTGCTCCTAGCGATTTTTACTTTTTCACTAAGCTGAAAGACTTTCTGGGTGGTACGCGTTTTGGAAGTGATGAAGACTTGAAGAAGACAGTGACACCTGGCTTAATGAACTGGCGGCAGAGGAGTATAACACGGGAATTCTAAAGCTAGTGAACAGATACGACAAATGTTTAAATGTAGGTGGTGATTATGTAGAGAAGTAAAGGAAGCTTCAGTTATGTGACAGACTTTGTTTTTTTCAAATAAATAATTTTTTTTTTAATTATTACAACAAAACGGTCGTTATTTCCTGGATCCCACTCGTAGCATTGCGTATTTGCTGTACGAGAGTTTTTGGAAAGATTAGGCGATAAGCCAAGATTATTTAATAAAATATTTGATATAATTTGATATCATCATCGGTTTGTTGTTCAAGCATTGTACTTACATATTTCTATCTGCTTGTGAAGGGATTCTCTGTCCTTCATCCACATTTGTCAATTCCAGACTGCACCCAGCTTGGGGGTTGACAGTTGCAGAAGACATCTGGTCATAGTTGGGAACATCAGCAATATTTATCTGCAATTTGTTTTGGACAAATGTTCCATAAAGAACTTAAATAAATACAAATTACAAAGCCTGTAAATGTTGCAATACTGTACATGGACATAAGAGAATGATCCTAAAGGCTAGGCCAAAAGTCCAAGACAGTTTAAAGAACTCCAAGGAGAACAACTTTTGAATAAGACATATATGTCTTATTCAAAAGTCATTAGTCATTAGTCATATATGTCCACTGGTGTCAATCTACGGTTATAGTTTGATGACTAATTTTAACTCATTGAAGTTTCACAGCAACAAAGAGAATCCCAATACGTCAACACTAGGGCTCAGAAGTTGGTGACCTAAAATCACAGAAAAATGACCTATAACATGACCTTAAATCTCTGAAAATATGACATTAAAATAAAAAGAAAACACCATGATTTTAATAGTAAAATACATGCAAAATAATATACTTCCATCTGTGGAAAA
>NC_091131.1:165439834-165442334 GCF_040183065.1 Periplaneta americana
GGGTGCGAGATTCAGGATGCAGGGTGGATGTTCAAATACTCGTGCAGAAGATTTGAGCTATAAGTTAATGTGGCCGAGCGATTACCATCTTTTGGCCTAACAACTTGACGACTTGACCTAACAACAATCTTGTCACTATGGTGAAGTAGTGACAATGCCAAGTTTAACAACATGTTAAATGTTAAATTGTTTACAGTTAACATCTCAACATGTTGAACATATTAATGTTAATTTCATTTAACGCTTTGTCTACACTGTTAAACATGTTAAACTTGACTTTTTTTGCGTAGTCCACCATAAAAAGTCCATAACATTTTAATGTAGATAATGTCTTATGTTCAAACCTTGGACAATGGACTCAGATGATGATTTGACTTTTGTAATTGCCTTTATTGCTTGGAAAGGAAGAAAATGACAATGTGAGTGCGGCAGTATCTTAGTAAAAGACACAATGCAGAAGACATTCTAAACGAGCCTAAAGTTGAAGATCGATTTGAATTCAAAAACTTGCTGAGAATGTCAGAACACGATTTTAATATAGTGCTGCAAAAATACTTCCTGTTACTTCAAAGAAAGACACAATTTAAAAGCAGCCATTTCATCTCAATTAAAAAAATTACAGCGCAATTGATTATCATAGGACCTACGACATGATAGACGTTAAAGGAGCGGGTAATATCGTATAATTATTCTTTCCGAAGCTTTACGAACGTTAACATACGTCACCAAATACGACCATTACTGACGTCAACACAGCATTAACGTTTAGCGTACGACGAGAGTGCGAAAACTCTATTGTATTCTGGAGAACAGTTAAATAATAATTCCAGTTCTCTTCTTTGTTTTGTCTTCAATCTCTTATATAAACACAGTTTGGACAATCAAGTACTGCTAAATATAGTTTACAATCCTATATCTAGGTCTAATGTTGGCTTCATTTGTCTTTGTTTTGTCTCTATATTTTTTTGCAGATACATCCACAAACAAGGCCTTTCCATCATACAATAATTTAATTCTAACGTATTTTCTTTCGTCCATTCCATTACCTCGAACAACTTACAGCCAACACCAAGAACCAAAGATAGTATAAAAATATAATCAAGATACGCGCCAAAAAATTGGAAGTTATTTGTTGCTATGGAAACTGTACGAACTTTGCCGAACTGTACCGACGCTACATGAGCAAATGAATTGACATGACATGTTTTCCATTGCTGCTGGAAAACACGCCAACATGTTAAAAGTGTTAACTTCAACATACTCAGTTAATATGTTAAGTCAATTGAGACTTGAAATGTCTATATACATATTAAATTCAACATGTTATATTTTACTTGTTGTTAAATGTTTAATAGTGGAGACGAGCCTTAACACAGTGGCGTCAAGAATTTCCGAACTTTTCGACAAATGTAAAAATTATATTCGGCAAGGCATGTAAGAAAGAGGTTAGTTGTATGTTTTTTTCGTAGTTTTTCCTTGTCTTTAGTTCAGAGTTACGATTTTCTTTTCAGGACACTATTAGATGAATGCGTTAGGCCTAATATTAAAATAAGCAAATATCAAGCAGATGAAGGCTTATTAATTCATCGACAAGCGTCAAACTTTTTCTCTAGAACACTTAGAGAAGATTTCAGAAATATTTATTGCCAAATCAACTATGGTTTGAATAGTTGAAAGAATTTTTGTGGCGTTCAAAATGCATTTACGTTTAAACATATTATTTTAAGTGATAGTACCGGTGCCTATGATAAAGTTCAATCTCTTATATAAACACAGTTTGGACAATCAAGTACTGTTAAATATAGTTTACAATCCTATATCTAGGTCTAATGTTGGTTTCATCTGCCTACGTCAGGATTGCAGAATTGAGGAAGAGAGGTGTGGAAGCATGAGGAAAGAGTTTGTTCCCCGGTCTTGAATTATGTATCTCTGACGTCCGTAAGCACACTTTTCTCTCCCCCTACCATATCCTATGACGTGTGGGGTGAAAGGAAGGGATAAGCCACGTGTTCCGGCTTGTGACATGTGCCACAATATTGTAGTACACTTTTACATCTCTGGAATTTGTCAGTAAATTTCCTAACCTGTTAACATTCTCAGAAATTTTTTATTATCTATAGTGTTTTCCCATCCTATATTTTAGAGCCTACTTTATGTTTTATAAAGTCTAACGAGGTACTAAAACAGCTTGTATTAGCCACCTACAATACATTTTAAGAACCAAAAAATCCGCGGTATAGTTATCAGTATCGATAATATATTAAACGTGGGGCATAGAAATGCTTCCAACTGGATTTTTAAAATAGTAATACTGAAATAATTGAATATAGCCTATTAGATCTATCTACGATTTAATTTTGATCTTTTTCAAGGAGAAAAAATTTTTCAACTCTCTCATCATTTTATAATGGTTCTCACCAAACGAAAATACACAAGCCGCATAACAGTCATCCATTCCAATTCAACCCTCTCTCATGCATTTCATCTTTCATCCATTCAT
>NC_091131.1:165447334-165469834 GCF_040183065.1 Periplaneta americana
TAACATTAACCTGGCTATACTCGGAAACACTTTTGCCCCCTTCCATTACAGGAGTTTGATGTTACTAGTGCAATATGTAAACAAATCATTTTACTAGGTATAGGAGGAGAGAAAAGTAGTGTATCCATTTATGTTGTAGGGAAATACGATATTACGATTTTCAGTTTGATCATCACTTTTACGGAATTTATCAAATTACAGGAGTGTAGTAACATTTTTTTTTTTTTCAAAAACTCAACTTTTCAGGCGGATATGTTCGTTATGTAATGTCTACTTTATTTAGCATATTAATTATTGATGTTGTCATGCAATATAGAGAGTGCATTTAAATTGAGGGGGTCATAAGTAAAGGGCTGTGAGTGCACTTAAGTTACTTTTGAGAAAATTGGGTTTAAATGTTTAAGCTTTCGTAAAATAGGTAAAATTTTTTATTTAAATTTTAATGTGTGATGCGATTGAAATATCCCTTTGCCACTAAAATTTTAGGTACTTTTGCTTACACTGGATGCACTTAACTCATGTTATTACAAATGTCACTAGCATTCCTTTGCTTCTAGCCACCTCAGTTCATAATAAGCTAATCTGAATTCTTAAACAAGTTGCTGAAAATGGTTGCCGCTCATTACAATGCAGGCTTCAATTCAGTACGCATATTATTAAAAAACATTTTGAAGCATGTTCTCTGAAATTGAATTTATCGTTTCTTGAATATAATTTTTAGTACGATATTATTAATATAGGTTCTTTCTTCTATAGAAAACGCAACCATATTTCTGAAACACACTATACACTGCAGTGTTTACTTCACTGCTTGAAGACTTCGAATGCAACAGCGGCCGTAAGTTTGTGTGTCTGACGGGAGCAAGGACATTAGTGAAGGGGTGAGAGTGAAGTACATTCAGAAATGCAGGTACAATAAAAATGCAAGTAAAAATAAAATGATGTCCCTGTATAATATAATTATCACTTCCATTATATGCAGGAATTTAACGACCTAAATCAGAGATGCGATGCTTAGTAGCACTGCCATCGTGATCTAGACCAGGCCGTAATGCAGGTTGAGTGACGTCACTCGATGAGTCGGGCTTTTCTATTTGAGTATACGGAGCTGAGTGAAATATATTACTTTAATGCGTGTCGGTGCTCAATTTTATTTAGTGTAATGTGTGTATAAGACCCCTTCACACTTCTTATCGCATAATATGTTGCAGAAATAATTATAAAGCTGTGTTATTTTAATATGAACGGAGTTTTACATGTTAACATAACCTGGTTGCATCAACATTTTAAGTTTGGAATGGAAGCTATTTTGAGATTTAATAAAGAAGAATTATTTTTATTGTGATTTTAATTTAGCACATCTACCTTCCTTACTTGTAGGTACAAAATTTACCACAGTCCCTCCTATGAAATTAGTGTATGTACAGTTATGTGTTAATCTGGTAGGTTAGATAAATACAATTCATTACAACCCAGTATAGTAGGGAACAAATAAATAATACAATTAAATTTTTATTCAATGTAATATGTGCATAAGTTCCATTTATGTGTTGCATAGTGTGGCAGGAATAATAAATAAAACTGTGTTATTTTTATGTGAAGAGAATTTACCATGTTAACATAACCTATCTGCGTCAACATTTTAGGCTTAAGTTGAGAACGAAAACGGTTTTGAGATTTAACAAAGAAGAATATATTTTTTAGGATAAACTTCAGAACACGGTTACCGTCCTTACTTATAGGCAGAAAATTCACCACAGTCCCTCCTATGAAATGTACATACGTTATATTACTTAGTAGCGCTGAGCTATAGTTCCGGTAATTTCTGAACTGAAAACAGTTGAATTTATTTTTTGTGGAGATGCATTTGATCCTATAAGCAAGGCATATTAAAATCCTGAACGAACCGAACTAATTTGTATATGCAAGATGTATGAATACGAAGGGAACTACCTCAGCGCTAGTTTAGCCCTAGTAACATATTATACTAATCAGACTTCAGACTGGAGTACCGTCTGAAACGAATAAATACTATTGAAGTGTAAACAAATTGCATTTATGAGTTATACGTAGCGTTATGCTTAATTATAATGCATAATTGCGAATATGGAAATAAGGCAAGTACTGATAGAATAAACATAACCTATAACTTCAACACATTAAAATATGCGTGCGATGCAACTGAAAATTGTTGAAACGTGCATAAATGAATGTGCAAGAATTTCGTAATGAACATTGAGTGCTTTATTTCAACTAATTACAATTCTAGATACTGTAACAGTAATGGAAACTATAGGGTATAATCTTTCGTAATATACTATATGTATCTCGTTTTTAGTCCAAATTGTGTATATCAAACGTCGTATTATTTACTCGTATAATGTAGGTTATTCACAAATAAAACGGGAGCAATAATTTAAATTTAATAAGACAAATACGGTAAACTAACAATAATGGATTAGACAAGAGTAACATTGGTAACGCTGCACTTAGGCCTAATCACAACTTACTTTACATGCCAGTCAATGTTTCACTTTCACGTATATATTATTACACATATTTAGCCTACTGTTTATAAGACCAAAATTTCAGTTAACCACATAAGGGCGCAATATTTAATCGAAATAAAGGCAGGTATTACACATACGAACTTTGCCTGCAACAACGTAATTTTCACACCAAAAATAATATTATACCTTAAACTGCAAGTAAATTGTGTCTCAAGTGTCTCACAATCACTGTTTAAAATTTTACTGACGCGATTACACTGCATTTCAGAGAAATATATGTTATTTTTCATGCACTGCAACTAATTGATATGGTTGAAAGACCGCCTTTCGCGATCAGCTGTTAAGCGAGTCACGTGGTCTGCCTTACGGCCTGTATTAGATCACGATGGCAGTGTTAGTAGTAATTCCGTGCACGAGCTTTTTTTAACTCTCTCCTTAGGCGGGCGGTTTTCTGTCTGAGGCACATTGCTTCTACTGCAGTAAGAAAGGGTTTACAGTAGAGATGAACAACGATCGAGAAAGCGAGACTAACAGCGCCCGCGAAGCCGAAATCCCGCACGACAATGTTATATTACGTCGCGTCCTTGACGTAAAGACTGGTTGTGAGTGTTCCGAGACTCGAGATTGATCACTCCCGAAGTCAACCTTGAATCAGAACATTTTGATGACTACGATACTGTTCTGTTTTGTCTTTTTGTCTCATTTAAAATGTATAATGTTATTTATTTCAATGATGTACAGAACGTTATTCAAAGTTACGGAATCTTTCCACGCCGACCAAATGCTATTTCGAGAATGATGAGCGAGACTCGAAGCGCACGACAATGACGAGACGAGACTCGAAAGACAAATGCAGCGAACACAGCGAGCGAGAGCGGCAGTTAGTTTTATTCATATCTAGTTTACAGCAATACAACTTTGCAGACCATGACAGATCGCAAGCGAGATTAAAATAAAGATTTTTATGCTCGACCATGCCGAAATGTAGTAATTATACACCTGGTAGTAGCCCTTTAATGCACCTCATTAAAGTACACCTATTCATTAAAGTTCAGGTGTTCAGCCAATGACAAGTCACATTTGTACCGTTATGAAACCGCAAGTATCGATTATTCTCGGATATGCAAACGAAAGAGAATTAGCGAAAAGTCACGGAGGCTGGAAATCCAATACTGTCGCAGAAGGTTATGTTCTGTTACTATAATAATTAGCGTTAATTGTAAATAATATTCAAATACATTCAATTTGTCATCTCGTTTTTCAATTCTAGATCAATTTCCAGGTTATATCAGACTAATGTTCATCTTATTCCTTATCAAGGTCAATGACATTCGGCCTCGGAAAAAATCAATACTTTCGCGTCTGCGCACATCTGACAATTCAGGTCAGTTCGCACATAACCATAACATGACCTAATTTTGAATAATTTCAAGTTAGAAATATGGTCGAGCATAAAAAGTCGTATGAAACTTGCCTATAATGGTAATTAAGACGCTCGTATGAAAATTATGAAACTCGCTTGCGCTCGTTTCATAAACAAACATACTTGCGTCTTAATTACTACTATTATAGGCTCGTTGCATAATGTACTATTAATGATAAATAGAAGCTTCAGTTTTCATATAGCCTATTGAACATGGCGCTGAAGTGCACTGCTTAATGAATAAAATTATGTTATTTGTAAAAACAAGTCAAACGTCAGTACGAAACACAACACAAACACAGATATAGACATTATTCTGGAGGAGAGATAATTTGACTTCAGACCAGACATCACATATTTACGGGGACACTGTGGTGAAATAATGCTGACAAATTAAGAAAATCCAATTTTTTGTTTTTATGATTGTAATTATACTTGAGACTGTTTTAAAAGATCTAACCATATGAGGCCAAACACACTGTGAGTGAGTTGAGAGAAATGTTTTATTTTTTTCTTTTTAATGTATTTTCTCGTTTTTTTTTTATTTTAAGGAATTTATTGCATAAATAAAGCTCCTTGCGCAACAGTGTTTTTGTTATATAGGTTTGAAACTTCTCACAGAGGTCAATATAAATGTTGGTAAGTAACATTTAATTAGCATTTGTATGAAATATTAATATTAAGTTCCTTCGGGCCTATTCATATTGCACTTAGATTAAATACGCTGTAGGGATAAATTCATAAATTTTGAAAATGTATTGCGTCTCTCTATTTAGACTGAGCTCAAAAGCTAATTAATATTTATTCTCATAACTATTTTCAAGATTCTGAGCAAATATGAACTAAAAATGTTGAAAACTTTCACCCAAGAAGCCTTTTTATGTGACGTCAATATAAAATATATTTTAAAAAATATATAATTTCAAAACTATTGTTAGTGAAGTCTTTAGATATAGCAGTGGTTCTTCTCCGTTAGGTAGCGTGTTATTCTTTTGATTGTGTTAGTGAAGTGTTTATATTTAGCTTCCTCACATGGCACCACAGAAATATGCATTATAGCAAAGAGATTTCATGGTAGAGATTTATCTGTAAAAAGTGATCAGAAGATTTGCAAGAAAATTTCCAAATGTCACCGTTCCACATAGAAACAACATACATAACGTCGTTCAAAAATTTAGAGGAACGGAGACAGTATTTAATAAAATAGTAAAAGATTACGGCGTGTAGGGGAAGGAAAGGTATTTTCGTGATATTTTTAATATTATAGCTAGTTTTTCTCCATTTTGAGAATGATACTATATTTTTCTATTTCTATGGCATTATTGCAACAAAATATATAACAGAGAGGTGTATTTTCTATTTTTTTTTTAATTTTAAATTTTAATAAAAATAGGATTGAAATTGTGCGTGTCTGGTAGGTCATTTCGTGATAGGGGTATCTAATTTCGTGATAGTGGTAAGGCAATTTCGTGAATGAAAGGAATACATAGTTACGTCATATTAAACCTACTATATATTTATATAAATTCACAATAATGTTTTTAAACACTAAACTATTTACTGACCTCTTACTTATGGAAGTCTATAAATATATTTCAATGATTGTAGAATATTTCATCAGTTTTAACAGTTCATAGGATTGTTCACGAAAAAAGATCTTCTAAACTACTGTCTTTCAAATATATTAAGCTCAATAAAGAACAACAATGAAACAAAGAATAAAATATGAAACATAAACACATTTTTACCGTCATGTAGAGATAGGCCTATTTTGATTAATTTGAACATTTTACAGAGACTGTCGATGTAAAAATAAGAGATCGCCGGACAACAGTCTCTAAAACATCTTAGGGCTAATAAGTTAAAATTAAAAACATTAAACAAAGAACATAACATGAAACAAACACATTTACGACTCTTGTGAGTTCTTGGCAGCAAGACTTTTAGGAGCCCTTATTGTGAGGTTGTATCTCTGTTTAAAATGAAACCACCATCATTACCTGGCACTTTCGCTATCTGCATTCAACTAATATTCTCGCCCGACAATCCTGGCCATCTGGTGTGCCACTTTCATACTTGGCGCCGTCAAGCCAAATCCCAACTCTTGCATTTGTATAATACGAGGGTGGATCGGAAAGTAACGCACAATAATTTTTTTCTGCGTTGGTATTGCGGCTGGGATGTTGACATTTCACGGAGATATAGTTTGACGTTTTCACTAGACACAATTTGTTTTGCATGTGCAGCTCTAGCGAGAGAAGCATGAACTGCGCAACAAAGATGGCGCGCATGTTACTATCGTCGAATTGTGAAGAGCAGCGAAGTGTTGTGCGATTTTTGTGGGTTAAAAGACACAACCCGAGTGAAATTCACAGGGACACGTGTGGCTGTATGCGGAAGACTATGAACTGTAGCAATATCTCCAGGTGGTGTGGATTCTTCTCAGATGGCCGTGAGAACGTTTGTGATTCCCTACGTTCCGGGCGGCCGGTAACAGCTGCAACCCAGCGGAATGTCACAGGCATTGATGTGGCAATTTTGAACGACCGGCGGATCTAACTGCGAGCCTCTTGTCAACAGTTCACCATTTCATATGGTGTGGTGTACGATATCGTGCATGACACACTGGAATTTCATAAAGTTAGTGCACGCTGGGTGCCTAAGAACCTGACAGACGACCACAAGGGCAGCGAATGATGACATGCTTGGACCACTTAAGGCGTTACGATTTCTAGAAGCAATTGTCACTGGTGATGAGTCCTGGGCGTACCACTACACGCCCAAAACAAAGCACACCTCTATGGAGTGGAAACCTGCTGCTTCCCCAGCAAAGAAAAAATTCAAAGCGACGCAATCTGCAAAGAAAGTGCTTGTGACAGTATTCTGGGGTATGCATGGTGTTTTGGTGGTGGACTTTGCTAAACACAAGACCACTATGAATACTTTTGGTAAAGTTGCGTCGTGCTCTTCGTGACAAACGCCGTAACATTAATGCCGACGATGTCAAACTTCTTCATGACAATGCTCGCCTCAATGTTGCGGCTTCTGTTCATGAGAAAATCAACACATTTGGTTCGGAGGTGCTCCAGAATTCACCGTACAGTCCAGACCTTGCACCATCGGACTTTCATCCGTTTGATTCCATGAAGAAATCCCTGGCCGACCGTCGCTTTGCGACCGATGCAGAAATGCAATCAACTGTCCGCAGATGGCTATACTCCGACCGAACGGACTTCTATGGACAGGGTATAATGAAACCGATACGTCGATGGCAGAAATGTGTTGAGATACTTGGTGCTTATGTAGAAAAGTAGCTGAAAGGTGTGAGTTCATTTGGATATTTTTTTTATTTTTGTTTACCTATTAAACGTTTTTTTTAATTATTGTGCGTTACTTTCCGATCATCCCTCGTATAATTAATATAAGCCGTTCTTCCAGGTCAGACGTAAGAGCAAAAAGCCTTCGTAATTTAGGAGTCTGATTTCCATTACTACTTATCATTTCTGCTCATGAAATCTTAGAGTGAACTCAATAACACATACATTTTTTTTTAATAGCTAGATACTTTCTGCTCCCTCACAATTTTGTCGGCTGCAATACGTTGATTGCACCGTATTTCCTGTATTCAATTTTATCTTTTCCTATGTTACACCTAAAATAAAAAAAAAGGTAGGTAATTTCGTGATAGGCATTAAAATAATAAAAAATAGACAGAATTGAAGTACGAATTATGGGTAATAATTTTCTTCAAATACGTTTTTCTGGCAAAGGTACAGAAACCTTGCTATGGATCGAAATACTCACGATTGTTCGGCCGCCATCATTTTCACGAGAAGAAAGGTAAGAAATCGCATCCACTTCCTAAGCTTTAATTGACGCCATTAACATCTAATCTAAATATATGTACAGTTAGAGGAATTCAAGTACTACAGTATAGTACAAGTATGAACTTCTTACTTTAAATATGTGCTTAGTAATCACTGCAACATTACAAACAATTCAAAAACTACCGAAATTGTTAAGAAAATAAGCAGCGCACAATACAACTTTCTGCCATGGTCAGCACAAAAAAAAAGATGGAATCAATCATGTTTCGCCATCCGTGAAACAATGCAGTATTACTAGCAGACGCCTACAACTATTTTCTACAATAGGCATGTTCTTGAAAGCTTTTGCAAAAATCATCACGAATATACCTGTATCACGAAAATACCTTTCCTTACCCTATATTTATAATTTATAGTGACATTCATTGAAAAATAACGCGAGTATAAATTCTCCTCTGTTACGATAATCGGGCAATAATTTTCAGATTATTTGTTTTAATGCTTTCCTCCCAAATAAAATTTGACATGTCTGACACTAATATTATTTAAACAGGAGCAAATGTATAAGAAATAATGCAATCGGATACAAAAGTTCAAAATACTGAAAATAAATTTCCATGGCTTGTCAGAATTCTTCACGAGATGGAGTGAGCCTGCCATTGAGAACTGAAAATTATATAGAAAATTCATATTTATCATTTGTAAAAGTACGCTGAGAACTGCTTGGAGATAGCCCTGCGCGGCCTAACAGTAGATCTATCATTCGAATCATGTGATCCATCTTGAAAAACAGAAATAAAAACGAAAACGTTTGAAACAGTTGCTGATGGAACCGCACACACAAGCACAAGCCCGGGCAAACTCAATTCATAGAAGCGGGCTCGACACAAAACCCACCGCGCCCGCAAGCAGTCTGCTACGTCACGGCACTGTGGAGCTGCATGGGCTGGCCGTTCTGCTGGAATACTCACCCATGTGTATATAGTATAGTTGTAGTGGTTGACATCTTCCTTTCCTTCTCTTCTTTCTTTTTTAGTTACATGTAAGATACCACAGATCATTTCAATACATCAGTTTTGTAATCATGTATTTTCTGTTTCTATCCCCAAAATTATATCGTAGTCCAGAATAACTGTAGGTTGTTACGTGCTCAGTACTTTTATTATACAGTAATATCTTTGATCTGATTAATGATTTTCTCCGTAATGCCATTATTTTAGTTTTATATACTGATATCCTAAAATTGAGGCCGGTTCCGAAAGAACGGCACATATCCATAAAGTGCATTTTGAGATAATGACCTACAAAGGTGTTGTGTTGCCAGTACGCATTTCAAACACAATTTTGATTTAGTTCCTTATATTTTATAAATTCATCGTTTGTTAATATTTATATATTATATTTGTAAACATATCGATATTTTGTCACAATAGTAAGTACAGCAGGTACGACCTATGTGGCCTTTTTCCAAAGATACTTTTATTTCCTTTAAATAAACTTAAGGAATGATGAAAACGAAAGAATAAACAAAGATATAACTATTTACAAAATAATTTCAAATATAAAAAAAAACATTAACATAAAAATATTCACAATGTCATTGCATTTCAATGAATAGTATAGCAATGATAATAACAATAACACATCAATAAACTTATTTTACAAAATTTTTATTGTCTATGCATAGGGATAGTACTACTTCGTTTTTCTATAAGTTGTGAGATTCTTCGAGGACAAATTCTAGCCATTTCACGTCGTCCTCGTTTAAGTACTTAAATAGAGATCTTATGTCGTCAAACATGGTTTGGCTGATTGTTGGGAATGGAACAATCGTAGGTTTGATATTATGGCTAATTATTTTCAGTCTGATGGAATAGTTGAAGGGAATCCATAAGGGATTGTAATTTTCAGAGCACACAAAAGTACCATCCACTTTGTATCTCACTATAAAATACTTCATAATCGTAAATTTGCGTGTAGGAGATGGAGTCTTCATGAAATAGGGCGTTAAAGCTATATCCGACTCTTTTGTAAAGTATGACGCATTACACCTCAAAGTTGCTGGGATGTTTTCTGCATGTTGCTATAGCTTTAACCATGGTTTTGCAGTTCCAATGGTTTCTTTCTTTTCATAGCAGATCTCACGAGTCCAAAGATTCTGTCACATTGTGTAAATGTGACTAACAGGAAACATAGAATATTTCTATCTGATGTGCCTTGGCGAACCAAGCAGAAAACCTCAGAAGCGTCGAATTTCTATTTTGTCCTCCTGCGGCATCAGACATCATTATGACAGTTTCCACGTTAGGACATTTTTTAAGATTTATTTGAAGGCAGTCATACAAAAACGACGCCACTGAATTAGCATTCTTTCTTGCTTGAGTTTCCATGAAAAATAAAAGTAGGAATTTCCATGAAGCAACAATAGAACAAAATTATTTCAAGTATTTTCCGTTATTTAACAATAATTACAAGATAAGATTTTAAATTGTTACACTTACACCTATAAGCACTTACTCTATAGTCTCAATCTTTAAACCGTCGAACCAACTGCACAACGGCGTACGGACAGAATGTGAGCGGTGCACTGCCGATGCACATGGGATGCTCGATTTATTTTATTGGGTTATTTTGCGACGCTGTATCAACATCTAGGTTATTTAGCGTTTGAATGATATGAAGGTGATAATGCCGGTGAAATGAGTCCGGGGTCCAGCACCGAAAGTTATCCAGCATTTGCTCGTATTGGGTTGAGGGAAAACCCCGGAAAAACCTCAACCAGGTAACTTGCCCCGAACGGGATTCGAACCCGGGCCACCTGGTTTCGCAACCAGACACGCTGACCGTTACCCCACAGGTGTGGACTGGGGTGCTCGATCCTGACCCCTAGCATCGTGGCATAAAGAGCTCTCCTGCCTCGTTGAAGCATAGTCAAGAAACGAAAAGTGGTAGATATGTGCATTCCTATGAACCCGAGCGGTCAATTAATGCAATCTTTGGAAAAAGGGCACATACACCCATGTGCCCTTATTCCGGAACCCGCCTCAATTATACGAGATGTTATAGCTTCGTGTGTTTTTATATAAAGTCGTTCTTAATCTTTACAAAATTACGAAATCAGGATCATTTGAAATACAGGTGTACTAATTACATTTATTTTTACATACTGTATAGAATGAAGTACTATATATCAAAATGATATTAAACATTGGATAAAGCCAATTGAAATGTTGGCATGTAGTGTTTCTTTGTGATTTTTTACTTAGATATCCAGTTCCTAAGAGCAAATGTTTTCAGAAAAAAGCTAAGACAGCCCAGCCACTAGCCTTCACAGAGGGGTCAGCAGAAACTGGTGGGGGAAATCGGGAAGAGACGCAACCAAACGGACACAGTACCTGTGCGAAAACATGATTCCATAATGAAGGGTTATTCTTTGATGTAATCCAAACAAAGAAGTTCAGGATTTTGCTCTCTTTGCTTCATTTTCGAGATAAAAATTGTTTTATATGAAACATTTCATAGCGTGTTTTAAAGAAAGAAATTGATTTAATTCCAAATATGCTCAGTCAATTTTAAGAGAGCCGTTACTATGATAACAAATGATTGAAAGAAATGTATTTATTTATTTTTCTTTAGATATGCAGAAACGATGGCGAGCTTATGCTAGGGCGGCAATGAACCTGCGGGTTCCTTAAAAGCCATTTGTAAGTAAGTAACTACGATATACAGAAATTTGATCCGAACAAATGTAACATTGTAAAATTCCTTTGCAGAACATCAGTAAATTGCAGGATTCACTGTTCTTGAAGCATTAGGCCTATCTTGATCCACTTTTTTACTTACAAAATGAACAAGGAATGTCTTTAATAACGATACAATACCAGCAGAGCATTACAATACAAATCTTTAGATATATTTCGATTATAATATCAATCCAGTGCCATAGGTAAATCATGGTTGGCAATAGTTTCTTTTTTTCCAAACGGGCCACAGTCTAGGACTGACGTCCATTTGTAACATTTCTATACCCACACTTCACATATAACTATCAACTGGACTGAAGTTATTTTGTTGTAAATTGGTGCACCGACTCCTAAACTGCCAATTCCAACAGAAAATTCGTTTTTCGAAAAGATGGACTGAAGCCCTTTTGGAAAGAGGATTCGATTACAAAACAGGGTCTTGCACTTACGGATTAACTTCTACGTGTGCCGAACATGCGGCACACCTCGTCCATTAGCCTTTCGTAGGAATTTCGGGGCTCCTCTTCCGCTGGTGCGCTGGGGGCCTCCTCAGGTTGCGGTGGAGGTGGAGGTGGGGGTGGGGGTTCTTCTCCGAGGACTTCCTCCAGAGGATCGGCGAAAGTTACATGTCTTTTGCCATCGTCAACCGCTGGGCCCTCAGCCGAGGCGTCTTCCGCGCCGGCATTCTCCGGCCCACTTGCCTCGTCTCCCAAGTCAGCACTTCCCGGTTCTGGTGTCTCGTCACCCGCAGGCTGTTTAGTGTCTTCGGCACCGTCACTCGCAGGTTCTTTTGTGTCTTCGGTGCCGTCACTCTTGGGTGCACTTGGTTTTTCTTTTGTGCTAGCACTCCCAGGTTTCTTTTTCTTGGCGGCACTAGATTTCTGACCACTAGTACCAGGAGTGCTTTCTCCATCCTTATTAGGTTTTAAGATGTACAATGTTGTGTTCTCCCGGAAGGGCTGTTTTTCTCTGCAGTTGTTGTAGAGCATGTAAGCCCCAACTGCAGCCCCTCCGGTGGCCGCCAGTTTACTGACGGTCCCCGCTTTCGTCAAAGATTTCGCTAATGCGCTTAAAATGAACTTCGAGCTCCACATATTTATGTGTTATGATTTGAGGAACGTCTCCAGGCAACGCACCGCATAGGCTCTGTTGTGAATGCATTATTGATTAAGCACATCGCAGCCAAAACAATAGGTTTGTTTCCAGCAAGCAATTCAGAACGCCTTCCGAACTTCTTTCGACGCATGCGCCAGTTGTGTACGTTGTCAGAACTAGTTCAGAATTTTACGTTGTTGGAATGTTTCTTGAACTGCTCTTTCACGGCCTTCGGTGTTCCTTCTCATTTTTAAATTATATTCATCTTCCGAACTTCATTTGTCATAAACTATATCACTACCACCTTCAAAATCACTCACGATCGACCAATTTCACTCGTTTAAAGCACGTTGGAACAGGATCTGGGGGTTCAGATCGGTTCTAGTCTTGTTGGGCTACTGCGCATGAGCAGGCAGTGCTGGAACAAACCTCTTGAGACGAGTCCGTTGTCACTCATTAGTTGAATGTTTTATCTGTCAATTACCTTAAACAGAAGGATTCTTCTCTGCAGTGGCAGATTAGTCACAGCATAAATGTAGTCAATATATAGAGCCGCAAGTTTCGGGGGAAGCAAGTGGTCGTAGCGTAAGGCGAGTTCCGAAATAGCAGAAAAAGTTCGCAGTTGAAGTAGTTTTCAACTTTGTAACACAAACCATGCTCTTTTTAACTCTCGAATTTCCGCGACACAAACATTACGTTACAAGTTTTAAGCTCGGCAATTTACTGCTGAACTATGGGGGTGGAAATTTGCACGTTATATGGCAAATTCATCGTTTTATAAGGCGTTAGCCTGCCTTGCATTGACAGTATATAGCATTTTGTAAACATGGTGGTGCAAAATAAAACGCATGGCCTTGATTAATTCGTCTTCAAACGAATTACCAAAGCCTCCCTCGTCCGTACTCGCCATTTCAATATATTTTGTTGCAAATTTATCCAATCGACAAAACGAAATAATACAACACCAGAAGCTTAGCTTAAATTTTCTTTTCTTCAGTTCATTATTTTAAAATAATTTATTGTTGCTCATTAATTTATTATTTTTTTATTTGGTAACTTAACGGCGCTGTATCAACTGTAAGGTTACTTAGCATCGATGGAATTGATGACAGCGAGATGGTATTTGGCGAGATGAGGGCGAGGATTCGCCGTAGATTACCTGACATTCGACTTACGGTTGGGTAAAACCTCGGAAAAACCTAACCAGGTAAACAGCCCAAGCGGGGATCGAATCCGCGCCCGAGCACAACTCCAGATCGACAGACAAGACAGTGTCTTAGCCGACTGAGCTACGTCGGTGGCTCACTCTTTATTAATTTACTAGTATTTAACGCAATCTTTTTCACCCCGTGTTTTTGAATTAATAAGAACGCACATTTTATAAACTTTTACTGAATGTTAATGTTAGGGTTTATTTAACGACGCTCGCAACTGCAGAGGTTATATCAGCGTCGGGGGATGTGCCGGAATTTTGTCCCGCAGGAGTTCTTTTACATGCCAGTAAATCTACTGACATGAGCCTGTCGCATTTAAGCACACTTAAATGCCATTGACCTGGCCCGGGATCGAACCCGCAACCTTGGGCATAGAAGGCCAGCGCTATACCAACTCGCCAACCAGGTCGACACTTTTACTGAATAAAGCATAAAACATAAGATGCGATGCGCGACTTTTTTAGTGCGACGGGTGGGGGGGGGGGATTCCCAAGCGTGGCTGAACTAAGACCCTCACTACTTCTGTCCACGTCCATTTGCAAGTACTGATTTGTTCATTACGTTTAATTATTTCTGTGGGGAATTTGGCTCTTAAGAGATGGGATGGATGAAAATTTGGTAATTTTTTTTGTCAAAAATCACATTTTTTTGGTAGAAAATGAGGCTGTGGTGCCTACTTTACACTTTGACGAGATGTTAGAGCCTTACGACGGCTTTCTCATGAATTACGCCCTCTAAAAAAGGCTGCGCTCATTAAGTATAAAACATAGAAATTTACGTATTTTTTTCGCACTTTTTCAGCCCACGTCTCTGCATTCACATTGTTAAGGAATCAACAAACGTTATGCTACAAAGTTAGAAAATTTTACTGCATGTTCTTTAACGTACACTTATCAAAGATATGTTGGCGTTTTTTTAAAAAAGAAAATAATTTTAATAAAAAATAAAACGCGTGCTTACAGTCTAATCTGTTACGAGATTAATATTAACCGGAGTGCTGTAGTTAATGAATAGAGATTGTGCAAGGCACTGGTGTGATTATAGACAGTCGTGTGCACAGTTTAGTATATACAGTTGCGAAGCTCAATACTTGCTAAATATACAAACATAAACAGTTGAAATATGCATCCATAGATAATTGCTAGCCACCAGGATCGCTACTATCGTCTCATCACAGACTCCTTCCCTAGCAGACGATAAAATGTGTTGTACTTCTGATATTGTGGTCTTTTGAAAAATTAACACCTTCCTTCCACTATTGAAATACGAAATACATAAGGTTTATATATTATTTTCATAAAGTATATATTATATTTTATTAACTCACCTTCGGAAGAAGGACAACTCTGACCTCTTTTTCTTAGAATTTATAGTGCTACAAACGTCTCCTTGTTCCATATTATTATTCAAATTATTGTATTTTAGCCATATACAGTTATTACAGCCGATAACGAACATTTCACAGTTTACACAACTTTTCACAACAATGCGAAATACGGCACAATCAATGCCTTTTCGATCTAGACCAGGCCGTGATATAGCCTATGTTCGGGTTTTCTATTTCAGTGTATGGAGCTCAGTGAATTATTATATTATAACTTTATTGCGTATCATAGCTAAGTTTTATTTAGTGTAAAGTGTCCATAAGTTTCCTTTACTTCTTGTTGCATAAAGCCTATGTTGCAGAAATAATTACAAAACTGTGTTATTTTAATGTGAAGAAAATTTTACATCTTAACATAATCTTTTCGCATCAACATTTTAAGTTTAGAATGGAAGCTATTTTGAGGTTTAATAAAAAAGAATTTATATTGTGATTTAATATAACACATATACCTTACTTAATAAAGACAGAACATTTACCATACCACTTCTATGAAATTAGTGTACGTACGAATGTTACTTTGTCTCTTAGGTAGTAGATAAATACAATAATTCAATACTCAATTGTAGTATTAAAATACAGACAAATTGATTGTGCGGAGTATCATACATGACATTATGCTTAATTATAATGTATAATTGCGAATTTAGGAATATAAGATATAGTAAACATAACCTATAATATTTCCATATGAATGGCAGGGCATTGGAGACCACTAAAATTAGACAGAAAGGGGCAACTGGGGCAGTAAACATAACCTATAATTTCAACATATCTAAATATCCGTGCGGTGCAACTGAAAATTATTGAATCGTGCATAAATTAATATACAAGAATTTCGCAATATTTAATCGAAATAAAGGCAAGTATTACACATACGAACAACGTAATTTTCACACCAAAAATAATATTTCATCTTAACTCGCAAGTGATTTATGTCTGAAGTGTCTCATATTCATTGTTTTAAATTTTATTAATGCAATTACACTACATTTTGGAGAAATATATATTAGTCTTTATGCATTCCAACTAATTTATATGATTGAAACGCAGCCCTTCGTGATCGGGTTAAGCGAGTCACATGGTCTGCCTTACGGCCTGTATTAGACTAGATCACGATGGCAGTGACACAGTCTATTGTTCCTAGTACTCACAGCGCTCCAAGCGGCTAGCAACTATCGCGAGAAATGTAAAAAATCATCCCAAGCTTCGCAAGTGTATAGGTATACTAAACTGTGGTCGTGTGGTTTATACACCAAGTGAAGCGCATTCTACTTGTCAAAAATGAGTGTTGACCTGGGCATAGATAAACATTCCAGACCGTACCTTCTAGGCCGTAGATTTCCCATAAACCCTTGACCTGGAGACAGTGCAGATTGATCCCAGTTAGAGAATTCTGAGGTGGCGTCTTCTATTAGAAGCATATCAGTACGATGTACCGGACATCATTTTGTTTTTACTAACATTTTTAATATTAACCTGGCTGCTGTATGCCTTTGGATTAACGGTTGAGAACCTGATAGACCGGAGTTTTATGATACTAGTATAAAATACAAACAAATTACTTTACTAGGTATAGGAGGGAAGAAAAGTAGTGCATCCATTTACGTAAACTAGGAACTATTACGATTTTGAGTTTGATCATTTTTTCGTTGGGATTTTATTTAATCAAAAAACAGTGCAATATTAACAATAAATGTTTTTACTCACTAACTGAACTATCCAGGCGGACGTATTAATTATGCAATATATAGCAGCCTATACTGTCTACAGCACATTAGCATACAATATGGCGTTGTTAGCAGAAGAGGAGATGATAATAAGTAAGGGATATGCTACTAGAGCTAAATGACAGCTGTGAGCAGTATGGAATGAAGATAAATACCAACAGGACGAAGACCATGGTCATAGGAAGAAAAGTAAACAAGGTAAACTTGCGAATTCCAAATGAGGCTTCAAATACTTGGGGTGTACTGTAAGCAGTAACATGAACTGCTGCCAGGAAGTCAAAAGGAGGATAGCAATGGCAAAGGAAGCTTTCAACAGAAAAAGGAGCATCTTCTGCGGACCTCTGGAAAAAGAACTAAGGAAGAGACTAGTGAAGTGCTTTGTAACATTATATGGCGTAGAAACATGAACATTATGAGGAAGTGAAGAGAAGCGAATAGAAGCATATGAAATGCGGATATGGAGAAGAATGGAGAGTGTGAAATGGACAGACAGAATAAGATACGAAGCTGTGTTGGAAAGAGTGGATGAAGAAAGAATGGTGCTGAAACTGACAAGGAAGAGGAAAAGATCACTGGTTGAGAAGAAACTGCCTACTGAAGCATGCACTGGAAGGAATGGTGAACGGGAGAATTCGTGGCAGAAGAAGATTTGAGATGGAAGACGACATTACGATACAAGATCATTTGAGGAGACAAAGAGGAAAGTAGAAAATGGGAAAGACGGGAGAATGTCGGGTTTGCAGTGAAAGACTTGCTTTTGGGCAGAACACTATGGATGAATGGAGAATGCATTTAAATTGAAAAATAATCAAAATCTGGATATTTTAAAGAAATTGTTGAAAATGATGTACGTTCATTCCGACACAGGCCTCACTTATTTTGTGGATATTATCGAAAAACTTTTTAATCATATTTTCTGAAATTTAATGTAGGCTATATTTTCTAGAATGTAATTCTTTAATTCTTGTATTGTTGTAGCATATTTAGCAAACAAAACTGTCTCACAGTAATCCCAAAAGAAATAATGCAAAGCACTCAAATCAGTCGACATGGCGGGCCATAATCCTGCGGCTGTTGAAGTAATTCTGTATAACAGAATACCTTAGGTACTGTAAATTATATCTTTTCAATCTTCACTTCTGTCCGATCCGCACAGATAAATTTACCCAGACATGCTATCTACTGTCCGTCCAAGTGGTTAAGTCGCAGAGTCGTAGAAAGGGGGGAGGGATATCACGTGAAAGTTATTTTCTTACCTAGAACATTTTATTTAAATTATTTTAAACACTTTATAATATTACGTAGACGTCCAATTCCTAAGAGCAAATGTTTTCAGAAAAAAGCTAAGACAGCCCTGCCACTAGCCTTTACAGAGGGGCCAGCAGAAACAGCTGGGGGAAATCGGGAAGCGACGTAACCCATCTGTGCGAAAATATGATTCAATAATGAATGCACTTTATTCACTGGAAAATGCGACCATATTTCTGGAACGTACTATACTCACTCACAGTTTGGCGTATCCTATACTTTAAATTAGTACGTCAATATCTATTTTGTTAAAAAACATTTACAGTACAGATTTAGGCTTCTATCATACTTAAAAGTATGTCAATATCTCTTTTGTTACAAAATAATATGATAAAACTGAGTAATAATGATTTTACAGTTAGCTACGAGTACATATGAAAGTCAAGGGAACTATAATTTATTATTAAAGAGGACAGAATATATTTATTTAGATTTAACTCAGAGAGTTATGATATGATCGTTGGCAAAGAGAATATTCTGTCGATGCTGCTGCCACCTACGGGCAAACTACTTGAAAAAGGCGTCAAATCAGATGATTTCAAAACATCAGACATACAAGTTACGGAAAGGAGGACAATTGTTGATTTTTCAAAAGTTCGCTTGGACCCCAGGCAAAGGCCTAAAAAGGAGGGCATGTCCGGACAAAAGAGGACGTCAGGTCACCCTATAAATACTTGCCTCACTTTCCTCCACTGGTACAGCAGTGTCTGGCACTGATGCTATTGGATAAGGAAATCGTGTCTGGGGAAAGGGGGAATATTATATTAACTGACAGATAAAAACGAAGCAGGATTTAAAGCCAATCAGATGAAGGTTACAGTAAATTCACTAGGCCAATAATATTAATTTCATAATCTCATAACTACTAAAGTAATTAATTCATAATTTTTATCAGTCACTAGGTGTCGTCCCTGCTTTTTGGAGTTTCACTGCAGAGAAAATCTGTTATTTCCGACTAGTACAGTTCACTTTATTGCATAACACTGGGTCAGTCGCTATCACCTGTTACTATATGTGAAATGAGCAAACAGTTAGTATAGTTCACTTTATTGCATAGAACTGGGCCAATCGGTTGCGAATACCAGCTATAACGGCAGGGGGATTATCGTGATAACCACACGATATCGCCATTCTGGTTGGATGATCGTCCATCTCTGCTTCTGCATGTGGCCGAGAGGCTAGCTGCCGGCTGGTCGGTCTAGGCCCTTCACGGGCTGTAGCACCACGGATTATTATTATTGTTATTATTATTATTATTATTATTATTATTATTATTATTATTATTATTGTTATTATAATCTCAGTACAAGTTTTGATTTGTCTAGAGAAAATATAAAATCGAGTGGATTTAATTGACCATTACACGATTATAAGAAAGCATATAAAGATTAGAAGAAATAAAGTACTCTAACACAATTAAATATTAATTGATTTACTAAAATTCTATTTCACTAATGTTAGCTTCACCAAAAAGTTTAAACGGAGCGACCATTTTAGTTGACTGTATATGCTGTAAACAATTGACGATTGCAAAGCATGTTTTATACTTACTACCGTAGAGAATTTGCAGTTTGAAATGTTGGTAAACAAAGAGACAAATGGTAGGGACCTGATAAAAACAAAAGAAAGTATAACTTATAAAGATTAGATAAAATAAAGTACTTTAATACAATAAAGTAGATATTAATTGACTACTAAAATTCTATTTCATTAATTTTCCCTTCACCAAAACGTTTGAACGGAGCCAGTCGACTATCTATGCGGGAAAAAAAAAATGACGAAATCGCAAAGCATATTTGATAGTACCGTAAAGTATTTGCAGTTTGAAATCCTGATATTACCAGCTCCGCTATAGGATCAATTCTGATATTGTCAGCTCCGCCAAAGGACATCAATCCTGATACTGTCAGCTCCGCCATGGCATGTCAATTGTAATAGTGTTAGCTCCGCCAAAGGACCTCAATCCTGATATTACCAGCTCCGCTATAGTATCAATTCTGATATTGTCAGCTCCGCCAAAGGACATCAATCTTGATATTATCAGTTCCGCTATAGGATCAATTCTAATACTGTCAGCTCCGCCAAAGGACCTCAATCCTGATATTATCAGCTCCGCTACAGGATCAATTCTGATATTGTCAACTCCGCCAAAGGACCTCAATCCTGATATTACCAGCTCCGCTATAGGATCAATTCTGATATTGTCAGCTCCGCCAAAGGACCTCAATCCTGATATTACCAGCTCCGCTATGGGATCAATTCTGATATTGTCAGCTCCGCCAAAGGACATCAATCCTGATACTGTCAGCTCCGCCATGGCATGTCAATTGTAATAGTGTTAGCTCCGCCAAAGGACCTCAATCCTGATATTACCAGCTCCGCTCTAGGATCAATTCTGATATTGTCAGCTCCGCCAAAGGACCTCAATCCTGATATTATCAGTTCCGCTATAGGATCAATTCTAATACTGTCAGCTCCGCCAAAGGACCTCAATCCTGATATTATCAGATCCGCTCTAGGATCAATTCTGACATTGTCAGCTCCGCCATGGGACCTCAATCCTGATACTGTCAGCTCCGCCATGGCATGTCAATTGTGATAGTGTTAGCTCCGCTATTGGATGGCAATAATTGTGATAGTATCAGCTCTGCGATGAGATCTCAGACCTGATAGTGTCAGCTCCGATATAGGATCAATTCTGACATTGTCAGCTTCAATAAGGGACCTCAATCCTGATAGTGTCAGGTCCCCCATTGAATGTAAATTGTAATAGTGTCAGCTCCGCCATTGGGCCTCAATCCTGAAAGTGTCAGTTCCACCATGGGATGTCAATTGCGATAGGTCAGGTAGCAATGGTATCTCAATTCTGATTGTGTCAGCTTCGCTATAGAATAAATTCTGATATTGTCAGCTTCGCCATGGGATCTCAATTCTGATTGTGTCAGCTTCGCTATAGAATCAATTCTGATATTGTCAGCTCCGCCATGAGATCTCAATCCTCATAGTGTCAGCTACGCTATAGGATCAATTATAATGTCAGCTCCGCCATGGGATCTCAATTCCCCCACACAAAACTAGTCAAAATTTACTATCTCACTTTGCACACTTTGGATTGACTACGAAATTTTTATTTACAAATTTCTAATATTAAATTGTAATATGTAAAATATATTTTTTAATGAAGTAAAATTTTAAAATATAAAATTTCATAAATGCGATTAAATTTATTGGTTATTCCTAGAAAATAATGGCGAATTAGCTATAGTATAAGGGAGAGTGTAATATTCTCTGGAAGGATTCAGCTGCTTTTGTGGTTTATCGAAAGTAAAATAAAAATCAAGGCCCCACACTGCTGCAAGTTTTGTTCCTACAGTATCATAGGCACAGTCCATTTTCGCTTCATGCTTTAAGTAAACTTGTACCCGTCCACAATCAGCAAATGTTTACCATTTTGGCTGAGCATCTCAGAACACTCGAAGTCATGCTGCCAGTTTGCAGCACCACAATTTGTTTTGATTACGAATAACCACGTGACCAACGAACATACTCATTCGCAGAAATAAGCCAGTATGATTTAGTAAAGAAATAAAGTAATAAGTCCTCGATCTTGGTTATTTGTGTGTGGCGGAGCAGGTAGAAGAGAAAGTGACGCAACCTCCTCTAGTTCAGCGGTTCGTTGCCGAGTGGCGCTAGCTCTGTTGTCCGATCGTAGTTTAAGGGTCGCTATTCGAGCGAATTCAAAAGGTTTTTAAAATAACCCATTAGATAAGACTGTATTGTAGAGTACTTTGTCGCAATAATTTATTTAAAAAATGTAATATTATTACATTAACAAATTGTGAGCTATATAACATAACCCTGAATGGTAAATATGAGTAGCTTAATATCAAAAACTGACATCTGTCGTCTCCATAGTTTTGATCTAGAGGCAATTTTTTAATTCACAGTGTTCTTTGTAATATTTAACACAATTTATTTTATAAATGTAGTGTTAGAGTTTCCATATGGTTTCACTATAACTGGAAAGAACATGAAAAATTGTATAAAAACCACGGCTATCTATATTTCGATTGAGGTCAGATGTGCGTCTTTGATATTAAGCTACTCATGTAATAATTAACCAAAAATTGGAACACTGCGCCGGCTTGAACCAGAAGTATGCAAAAAAGATGTACAGCTTCGCAAAACTGAACATTTTTATGGCATTATAAAGTACGCATTGCCATGAAATTATAGTTTTTATACACAAGAAAGAATGTAATATAA